>NC_134501.1:33570731-33830731 GCF_040206685.1 Ascaphus truei | reverse complement strand
TAGCACAGACTAGGCCCTCCTGCTTTATTATGTTGTAGATAGGGGCAGTGACCCTTTCATTCAGGATCCTAGAAGGCAGCTAATGGAGTCCAAAATATCTAACAGGTAGGAAAATGGCCCGCTACAGAGGGCCTCAGGAAAGATGGCTGCCGGGTGTCGCGGTCCGGCTCTAACTGCGGATCGACATTAATATTCCTCTCAGTATGTATGGAGGTGGCATTTCCCAAACAGGGCAAAGGTATTGGGTCACTTAAGAAGGACCGGCCAGAACTCCCATATGGGCCTAGTGTAACCGGAATAATACCGATGTTGATCCCGAAGCAACAAGCGGGCCGGGTCCCACACCTTATAAGAGCAACCAAGTCAATCTACCTCCATTTGAGTGTTAAGAGTGGAAACTAATGGAAGAAACGTATTTGTGTATGTCTGCTATAAAGCACAGTATCACCTTATCAATATGTGTATGAGCGGGCCCTGTGTTTGGGACACGAATATTATGACAGTTGTAGAAACAAAAGTTTCTGGCGCCCATTATTATACATCTGTGCTACCTTACCCCCCAGCCGCCTGAGTTAAGGTCACCCATGCCGTGTAGACAACCATTGCACAACGATGTAAACTTTATAGGAGCCGGGCAGGGAGGTTACATTTGGCGCCCAACGTGGAGTCCAGCAAGCAAGAGACAGAGAGAAGAAGACTGTGTGTGTTTTGCCCATTGTGTGTGTATGTAGATTTATATACTACGCCAGGCAAATAACAACATAATAATATACACACACACACACACAAATATAAAAACATACATACATGCATGTACATACACATAGATCTATCTCGACAGATATTGCGAGAAAGATTGATGGAGATAGTCTACACATTGCGATAGCGCCGATGTGATGTTACAGAAACCCAGTTGTCTTTCAATAGGGCTCCAACACGATCACAGTTTATAAAAAAAGCGCCATAGAGATAAATAATATGGTAAAGATTGATAACACCAACACGGAAATATATGTTACAAACTCCACACATTGATGTGTTTCATAGCAATAACATGATAGAATTACGATGTACTGTTTGTACATATAAAACTTCTGTGCATTGTCCGTGGTCGGAAAGACGTGGTGTCCCAACATAGCGTGCCTCGGGGGGATAACCGCTCTATATTATGCCCAGAAGGAACGTTGCACTACATTCTACAAGGTCTAAGACTAAGCAGCTGGATGGAAGGCAAAGTGGCACGTAACACAACAGTGTTAGTAACCATTTAGGTGGTGTAGCATTGGGTGGAGTTGATCTGTTAATGCTCGAAGGTAGGACACATCTCACACCTTGGGAAGCTAAACTACGTCTAATGTGCCCCCACAATCCACACTCGACTACTTCTAGGCAACTTACATAGAAGTCCTGCTCACAAGTATTAACCTGGACCGACGAGACATCGCTGCACGAGCAACTCCGAGACAGTTTCTCAATTAAGGTCTCTCGGAGGATGTCAAGCAACGGCCAGCTGTGCTTTTCCGAGGCTGGCTGCGTGGGCTTCTTTCCAGGGCACAAATGGAGAAGGTTGGTGTCACACAAGGGGGTGGACATGATCATGGAGACTAATTATGCAGCAATTTCTGGGTCTTACAGTGCTACTCTGTCCCAATGATCTTTCCTCCACAATGATCACACTTCGAGGGGTCTTATGCTAAAGCACAATAACCAGTGTTCGACAAACCTATACATTTGCACGCCCCGGGCGAGTGGATTTAACATCGTGGCGAGCTCTTATTGGCCCAAGCAACACACGTGTGGTACTAGGTGGCGAGTAGATTTTTTTGTTCGGCGAGTAGATTTTTTGGTAATTTGTCGACTACTGTAAATAACTATAGCTATACAGTACGACATGGTATAAACCATTGAATCAGTGCCATACTAAGCAATTCTTTATATTTATCAGGGATACTTCTCCCTTATACGTAGCTCAACTTTTTTTTTTTTTAACCACTTTTGCATTTTCTACCTGAAAAAAAATAAAAAAAAAGGGTTCCCTTACCTTAAAAGGATTACTCTAAGGCTGCGCTTATAGAGTCCTGCGACGGCAACGCAACGTCGCTCCGAAACAAATACATGCATTCCGTCGCAAGCGCTTATAGTAAGCGCGACAGCGACCAAACATGTTGAAGCACATGTTGAAGCCGGGTAAATTTTATTTTTTAGAGACAGTCGCCACATGTGACTGTCTCTAAACCAATCAAATTGCGCAGCCCGCCCCTTTTAGTGACGTCACTGGCATTGTCGCCAGCGACGTCGCTAAAAATAAAATTACAACTTTCGCCAGTGGCGACGGGTGACGTCATCGGTCGCGTCGCCAGCACAATAAGAGCGCGGCCTTAGGCGGCAAATTAATTTTAAAGCTTTTTTTTTTTAAATATAAAATTGAAGCAGGGGTTTTTCGGAACTGTCCCCCCTACTTCTGGAGATATTTACCTCCGAACTAGGTGCCGGTAGCTGCTCCGGTTCAGCAAGCAGGGCTTTTAAGTTTGAAGCTCCCACGTCACATGGGCCAAGTCGCTCCAATGACGTCACAGCTTCCTATTGGCCCGCAGGCCAGGAAATATCTGAAGAGCGGACATTTTGTGAACCCCGATAGCCGAGGAGAGCGGCAACTGGCACCTAATGTGTAGGTAAGTATCTCCGCAAGCAGGGGGTCCCCGGAGCGGAAATTAATGGGATTCAGTTCCGGAGACCCCCTGCTTCAAATATACAGTATAAATATATATAAATAAATGTAAAAGGATTCGCCAAAAAAAAAATCCACCGCCTTGGATTGCCTTTTAAATGCAAGTCTAGATATACAGATCTTTCTCATTTAGTCTTAGTTCTGTTTGTTAGGGGCTTTTGTATGTTTGTCGGTGAGCTCAGTGGTATTTTAAGGGGCCCTCCACCAACTTGTCTTTTCACTCATGATTCTCCAAAACGACCTTATTATATGCATCCCCAAGAATAAATGGTAAAAAATAAATCAGGTGGTGTTTTGGTAGTTGTTCAGCTGTACTTAATCAGTGCTGATACTTCAAATGTATCCTACTACTGCCACCATTGCAGGCACCTCATTATAATGTCAGGATCCTATGACCCAAGACAGACACAAGGGTTTCTGGCTTCAGTAAAATCTTAATGTAACAATTAGGACATCAACGTCACTGACGTTTTGGGACCTAAAGCAATTGTTTTGCTTACTTACATCCTGATTTTACACTTAATCTTACAGATTGCATTCCCTATATAGACTTGCAGAAGATACCCAACTTCACTTAAAGCAAAAATGTATCATTTGTAAGCTAGATGAATATGCTACCGTTAAGTGGCAGAATCGTAGGGGAATTGCTAAAATAAATGTCCATTTACAAAAATTGACTATGCCATCTGCCTTTGAACACAAACCACTGTAGATTCAACCCCAGCTTTTTTAAATTAAACCGTTGTGATGCTGGAGGGGAATAAAAATCATTTAAGGGACAATGGTTGCAGTTATGTTGTTGGCAGTGGGCGAGCCATGTTACCATGTGTGCCAGCTCTTTGCGATCTTGGGTAAAGTCATTTTTAAAGCACAACAAAAAAGTTACCTTGTGAGCTGTGTTCTGAGCACAGATTTATTTTGGCTACATAAACACAAATTAGAATTGTCACGCTCTTTAAAAAAAAAAAAACATATTACAGGCATCATTGGCAATGGATGGATTTAAACATCTTAATTATTTGTAATATATATATTTTAGCCTACCTAAACGGGAACCTTGCTGACGAGCGATTTCATGGTTTCTTGGGAGGTTACAATGGCTACTGACGACATTCTTAATGGTGAGCCAATCCGTACGGACCTCTTCATGAATATGGGCAGGAGTCTCGGCGCGCATATTTGTTCTCATCGTGACATCACCGAAGACGCTCTCCAAGATTCCGGTCCCAAGCCATGAAGAGGTCGGTACGAATTGGCTTCCCGCTAAGAAAATCCCCGACAGCCAATTTAACCTTCAGAGAAAATGAAATTACTAGACAACCAAGGTCTGACAGATGAAAGATAGAGCAGGACAGGCTGTGGAAGCATCGTGATAACATGATCTCTTTTATTGTGATGGGCAGACGGGCTGGGCAAAGTGGTTCTCATCTGCCGTCAAATTCTGTGTGTGTACATAGCCCCGAACAACAAAAGAAGTCCTCTTCCATTCATGGAAGACAACCTCCCCTTGAATAGAGCTCTACAAAATAATGGGGTTCAATGGACGTCACAAGGCGGGGAGTCCTAGTGGTGCCCAGTGGACGTTACTTGGGCGCCCTAAACGTTAGAGCAGCACAGGTTGTAAGATGTCGCGTTAACCAAAGCAAACAAGGACTGGTGCTACTCACATAGAAAGCTTGCTCCCGCAGCGAGGGCGTGTCCGGCGGGCTGGGGTTGTATGTGGAGAACCTCTTGTTCACGGTGGAGGATTTGTTAACGGTGCTGGCAGCAGAGGGCTGATCATCTTTGTCGAACGGACTGTAAGGGAAGTGGGGGGGGGGGGAGGATTATTACCAGGCTGGCAGTTTCTGGTCAGTGTTGGTTGAGCTTAGTCTTTAATGTATGGGTCGTTGCATCCTGTAAAATGTGCTTATTATCATCATTTATTTATAAGGTGCCAACATTCTCAGTAGCGTAGTACAATGGAAGCGTGACCGACAATATCAACTCCATTACATATGTTTTTATTCCACCAGAAAACCACAGAACTAACTTCAGAGGGACCAGCAAAGCAGGTGAATAGTACAGTGCTGACAGTGTATGCAGCGCTGTACTTAGACTTGAGCCTCTGCTCTGAAGAGCTTACAATCGTATTTCGAACATGGATTCACCACCTGTTCGAAGCTGTGTTCTTCCCGCTGAGCTGCCCCTTCTCCCCTTCTAAATATCCCCCTTCTGCCCATCTATATCCCCCCCTCATTGTCTAGTTCCGAGGGATCAGATGTTTGAGATTTGACTTATCTGGAGCACCGCGGTTTTATCGGCACAAACCTGCAAATCATCTCCATTCAAACGCCGGATCCGGTTTGGTGTGAGGGCCGCATGGAGCATTGCATGGAGCATTGCATGGAGCTTTGCATGGAGCTTTGCATGAAGCATTGCATGGAGCGCCGCATGGAGCGCCGCATGGAGCGCCGCATGGGGCATTGCATGGGGCATTGCATGGGGCACCGCATGGAGCGCTGCATGGAGCGCAGCATGGATCATTGCATGGGGCATTGCATGGGGCATTGCATGGGGCATTGCATGGGGCACCGCATGGAGCATTGCATGGAGCGCCACTGTCCCTCCCTCCCCCCCTTCTGTCCACTGTCCCTCCCCCCCCTCCTGTCCACTGCCCCCCCGTCCTGTCCACTGTCCCTCCCCCCCTCCTGTCCACTGTCCCTCCCTCCCTCTGGAGCGGGGGGGGGGGGAACGGAGAAAGAGGGGGAGCACAGAAATAGGGGGAGAGGAGGGAGCGGGAAATTTAACTCCCGGGCAATGCCGGGTCTCTCAGCTAGTAATATATATTCTCTCTAACTGTGCTGCAGTGTCTTGTATATAATGTATACCCTGCTCACTTATGTAACTGTATTTGTAACTATGTATTATTTGTCATTTTAACTCAGGACATGCGTGAGAACGAGAGGTAACTCTCAATGTATTACTTCCTGGTAACACATTGTATAAATAAATAAATATATATCCCCGCCCTCCCCACTTTAAACCACTCCCCCACTCTCCCGCTCCCCCACTCCCTCCTCGCTTTATACCGCTCCCCCACTCCCTCCTCGCTTTATACCGCTCCCCCACTCTCCCGCTCCCCCCTCCCTCCCCGCTTTATACCGCTCCCCCCTCATTATACCGCTCCCCCCTCTCTCCCTGCTTTATACCGCTCCCTCACTCTCTCCCCACTTTATACCGCTCCCCCACTCTCTCCCCTCATTATACCGCTCCCCCCTCTCTCCCCGCTTTATACCGCTCCCCCACTCTCTCCCCGCTTTATACCGCTCCCCCACTCTCTCCCCTCATTATACTGCTCCCCCCTCTCTCCCCGCTTTATACCACTCCCCCACTCTCTCCCCGCTTTATACCGCTCCCCCACTCCCTCCTCGCTTTATACCGCTCCCCCACTCTCTCCCCTCTTTATATCGCTCCCCCACTCTCTCCCCACTTTATACCGCTCCCCCACTCCATGAAAGTGACCCCCGGCTCCCTGCTACGCTCTGATTTAATGCATTGTCTCAGAAAATTGCTCCCAACTCTAGTTCAACTGCTAAAGGGACCTGCAATAAAATGCAGCGCACTGGGAACCCCCGCACTGGGAACCCCCGCACTGGGAACCCCCGCACTGGGAACCCCCCGCACTGGCAACCCCCCGCACTGGGAACCCCCCGCACTGGGAACCCCCCGCACTGGGAACCCCCCGCACTAGGAACCCCCCGCACTAGGTACCCCCCGCACTAGGTACCCCCCGCACTAGGTACCCCCCGCACTAGGTACCCCCCGCACTAGGTACCCCCCGCACTAGGTACCCCCCGCACTAGGAACCCCCGCACTAGGTACCCCCCGCACTAGGTACCCCCCGCACTAGGTACCCCCCGCACTAGGTACCCCCCGCACTAGGAACCCCCGCACTAGGTACCCCCCGCACTAGGAACCCCCTCACTAGGAACCCCCTCACTAGGAACCCCCCGCACTAGGAACCCCCTCACTAGGAACCCCCCGCACTGGGAACCCCCCGCACTGGGAACCCCCTGCACTAGGTACCCCCCGCACTAGGAACCCCCCGCACTAGGAACCCCCGCACTAGGAACCCCCGCACTAGGTACCCCCCGCACTAGGTACCCCCCGCACTAGGTACCCCCCGCACTAGGTACCCCCCGCACTAGGAACCCCCGCACTAGGTACCCCCCGCACTAGGAACCCCCGCACTAGGAACCCCCTCACTGGGAACACCCGCACTAGGAACCCCCTCACTAGGAACCCCCCGCACTGGGAACACCCGCACTAGGAACCCCCCGCACTGGGAACCCCCCGCACTGGGAACCCCCCGCACTAGGAACCCCCGCACTGGGAACCCCCGCACTGGGAACCCCCCGCACTAGGAACCCCTGCACTAGGAACCCCCTCACTAGGAACCCCCCGCACTGGGAACCCCCGCACTAGGAACCCCCGCACTGGGAACCCCCTCACTGGGAACCCCCGCACTGGGAACCCCCTCACTAGGAACCCCCCGCACTAGGAACCCCCCTCACTGGGAACCCCCACACTGGGAACCCCCTCACTGGGATCCCCCGCACTAGGTACCCCCTCACTATTCTCCCATGCTTCTCAAGGTCCGGGGGACACATGTTTTGAGATTTGACTGATCTGGGCCAGTTCCTCTAAATCATTCGCTACCACCCCCTCTATCCTACTCTTTGCTATCTCATCTACATGACACCCTGCCAAAACCCTCCCCCCCTCCCTACTTATTCCTCTACCCCACTCCATGGAAGCCATGGTGGTCAGGGCTCAGACTTCAATGCCGATTTGGGCAAATCTGCAAACTCTCAATCTTCTGTGTCCTTTGAAGACACTCTCTGCTTCAATGTATGCAAAATCAGAGTAGTTGATGATGATGAGGAGGATGCAGTTAGTGTGATGATTACATCGCCCCTCGGCCTTTATAAGGCTGAGTCCATAGAAGGCACGTCCGTGCTGAGCCGTGCGGACGCTCCGCGCTGAGCCCCTGCATCCTCCATGAGGATGTCTTTAGAGGGGGCTCACGCGAGCGTCCGCAGGCGTGCTGAGGCGCTGGATTTTCAGCCGACAGCCAAGCTGTTTTTCAGTCTACCCCCCGCCTCCCGATCGCGCCCGCTGGCTCGCCTGCATGGGCATGAAATCGCGCAGATTTCAGCAGGCGAGCCTCAGCGTCAGCGCGCCTCAGCCCTGCTACCCCCTCTATGGCCCCAGCCTAAGTGTTTAAGCCAGAGCTCCACTTACTTCCAATTGACCTCCAGACTGAGTTTAATGGTCCCAAGGTCATTAATGTCCACAGCCACCACCTGCGGGAGAGCAGCGAAGAGATCCTTGGTCTCGCAGGACACGCTGCCCACTACCACGTGGTTCGCCAGGCTCTTCAGTTCTGTTACCTAAAATACAACATTATTTATATCATTAAATGACCCTATAGCCAGAGCAGCTAAACCACGGAGAGCATTGTCCAGTTCTGGACAGTGGACCCCCACTAGTCACTGAAGAAACCGCTTAATTAGCAGTGTGGCATGCTAGGAGTCGTAGTTCTGCTACTGATCTAGTTCTGCTCTTCTACAGACCACAGGACCACAACCTCTGCGTGTGTATTTGGGGAGAGGGAACGGACAGGGTTTCATGTAATACAGACACAATGTTTGTATGTGCAATGGTTCTCACCACCAGAAATAGGGAGCTTTCACATCTCATTGTTGGACAAAGGAACAAATTCCCCCCTAGACTACACCTACCATGTGGCTTCATAAACTAATCTTCCAATGGTGGAGATTCCACAAGTTCCCTATATAATCTGCAACAACCCTCCAACCCCCTGCACCTCTCTAGTCGTACTTTGGTGTATTGCTTCTTACATTGTCCCAATGCATTTGGAGAATCCTTGCTCAACATGTCGTATTAGCGACCATTTACAGATTTGCAGAGCATTACGGTGTTCCTCCTTCAAACTTCCCCTCCCATGTTAAATAACCGCATTCTTCCAGCCTTTCCCGAAAAGTCAGGTTTTCTAGACCTCGAGGGCCTTCTTTACAAAGTAGTCTTCTGCCTTAAGATTTGTCCGACAAACACAAGGTGATTCGAACGAGAAACCCGTTGAATGGAAGTCAAACGGAAATAAGGAGTTAGAGGTGATGTAGGAGGAGGAGATCACGTGTTAAAAAAAACTGTGAGGCCCAGAATTTGGGAGAGAAGTAATCGATTTAAAAAACATTAAGAAACTTCAAAAACGTAGTGCATTCATATAAAATAGAACATTAACTAGACATAATAATAATAATAATATTAAAAAAAAATAAATGTGATAGAAATGACAAATTTCAATATTTTGAAAGATCTATCTTTCTCACATTACTAGTCCTTTCTCCCATTACTAGTCCTTTCTCCCATTACTAGTCCTTTCTCCCATTACTAGTCCTTTCTCCCATTACTAGTCCTTTCTCCCATTACTAGTCCTTTCTCCCATTACTAGTCCTTTCTCCCATTACTAGTCCTTTCTCACATTACTAGTCCTTTCTCACATTACTAGTCCTTTCTCACATTACTAGTCCTTCTTCACATTACTAGTCCTTCCTCACATTACTAGTCCTTCCTCACATTACTAGTCCTTCCTCACATTACTAGTCCTTTCTCACATTACTAGTCCTTCCTCACATTACTAGTCCTTCCTCACATTACTAGTCCTTCCTCACATTACTAGTCCTTCCTCACATTACTAGTCCTTCCTCACATTACTAGTCCTTTCTCACATTACTAGTCCTTCCTCACATTACTAGTCCTTCCTCAAATTACTAGTCCTTCCTCACATTACTAGTCCTTCCTCACATTACTAGTCCTTCCTCACATTACTAGTCCTTTCTCACATTACTAGTCCTTTCTCACATTACTAGTCCTTTCTCACATTACTAGTCCTTCCTCACATTACTAGTCCTTCCTCACATTACTAGTCCTTCCTCACATTACTAGTCCTTTCTCACATTACTAGTCCTTCCTCACATTACTAGTCCTTCCTCATATTACTAGTCCTTCCTCAAATTACTAGTCCTTCCTCACATTACTAGTCCTACCTCACATTACTAGTCCTTCCTCACATTACTAGTCCTTCCTCACATTACTAGTCCTTCCTCACATTACTAGTCCTTCCTCACATTACTAGTCCTTCCTCACATTACTAGTCCTTTCTCACATTACTAGTCCTTCCTCACATTACTAGTCCTTCCTCACATTACTAGTCCTTCCTCACATTACTAGTCCTTTCTCACATTACTAGTCCTTTCTCACATTACTAGTCCTTCCTCACATTACTAGTCCTTTCTCACATTACTAGTCCTTCCTCACATTACTAGTCCTTCCTCACATTACTAGTCCTTCCTCACATTACTAGTCCTTCCTCACATTACTAGTCCTTCCTCACATTACTAGTCCTTCCTCACATTACTAGTCCTTCCTCACATTACTAGTCCTTTCTCACATTACTAGTCCTTTCTCACATTACTAGTCCTTCCTCACATTACTAGTCCTTCCTCACATTACTAGTCCTTCCTCACATTACTAGTCCTTCCTCACATTACTAGTCCTTCCTCACATTACTAGTCCTTTCTCACATTACTAGTCCTTTCTCACATTACTAGTCCTTCCTCACATTACTAGTCCTTCCTCACATTACTAGTCCTTCCTCACATTACTAGTCCTTTCTCACATTACTAGTCCTTCCTCAAATTACTAGTCCTTCCTCACATTACTAGTCCTACCTCACATTACTAGTCCTTCCTCACATTACTAGTCCTTCCTCACATTACTAGTCCTTCCTCACATTACTAGTCCTTCCTCACATTACTAGTCCTTCCTCACATTACTAGTCCTTTCTCACATTACTAGTCCTTTCTCACATTACTAGTCCTTCCTCACATTACTAGTCCTTCCTCACATTACTAGTCCTTCCTCACATTACTAGTCCTTCCTCACATTACTAGTCCTTTCTCACATTACTAGTCCTTTCTCACATTACTAGTCCTTCCTCACATTACTAGTCCTTTCTCACATTACTAGTCCTTCCTCACATTACTAGTCCTTCCTCACATTACTAGTCCTACATAAATAAATGTTATGTTTTAGTGGGAGAGGAACTGACTGTGGCTGGGATCGAACATCCCCCTCCACTTTACTATGTGGGAGGCACGAGCACAGCTATTCCTGCAATCAGAGGAGCGCGCGGTAAAGAAAGGTAGATATCCAACATTCTGTGTTTATTTACATGAACACATCAAGTAGAGAACTTACATCTGAAAAGGGGGAATTGTGTTAGTCACGGATTAAACAACGCCGGCTTTCTGCTCCAGAAGCGATGGTTCTGGCTGGTGCTCACAGCATCTTACTACGGCCTCAACTCCCCTCCCGTGTGGCTGCACTTTATCAGGGGCGAGTTGCTCTACTTTAAATGCGGAGGGGAATAAATAATGAATTTTGGAGATGTATGTATGTATATCTTTATTTATGTAGCGCCCACAATGAACTCAGCGCTTTACAAGACCATAGGAAAGGAAATCCCTGCCCCGGAGAGCTTACAATCGAAGAGGTATGTTGAGAGAGTTACGGAGATAGGAGGTGAGGGAATAAGTGCAGTAGGTGGCAGTGCTTGGTCACAGTGGGAGAGTTACAGAGATAGGAGGTGAGGGAATAAGTGCAGTAGATGGCAGTGCTTGGTCACAGTGGGAGAGTTACAGAGATAGGAGGTGAGGGAATAAGTGCAGTAGATGGCAGTGCTTGGTCACAGTGGGAGAGTTACAGAGATAGGAGGTGAGGGAATAAGTGCAGTAGATGGCAGTGCTTGGTCAGAGTGAGAGAGTTACGGAGATAGGAGGTGAGGGAATAAGTGCAGTAGGTGGCAATGCTTGGTCACAGTGGGAGAGTTACAGAGATAGGAGGTGAGGGAATAAGTGCAGTAGGTGGCAGTGCTTGGTCAGAGTGAGAGAGTTACGGAGATAGGAGGTGAGGGAATAAGTGCAGTAGGTGGCAATGCTTGGTCACAGTGGGAGAGTTACAGAGATAGGAGGTGAGGGAATAAGTGCAGTAGGTGGCAGTGCTTGGTCACAGTGGGAGAGTTACAGAGATAGGAGGTGAGGGAATAAGTGCAGTAGATGGCAGTGCTTGGTCACAGTGGGAGAGTTACGGAGATAGGAGGTGAGGGAATAAGTGCAGTAGATGGCAGTGCTTGGTCACAGTGGGAGAGTTACAGAGATAGGAGGTGAGGGAATAAGTGCAGTAGATGGCAGTGCTTGGTCAGAGTGAGAGAGTTACAGAGATAGGAGGTGAGGGAATAAGTGCAGTAGATGGCAGTGCTTGGTCAGAGTGAGAGAGTTACGGAGATAGGAGGTGAGGGAATAAGTGCAGTAGATGGCAGTGCTTGGTCAGAGTGAGAGAGTTACAGAGATAGGAGGTGAGGGAATAAGTGCAGTAGATGGCAGTGCTTGGTCACAGTGGGAGAGTTACAGAGATAGGAGGTGAGGGAATAAGTGCAGTAGATGGCAGTGCTTGGTCACAGTGGGAGAGTTACAGAGATAGGAGGTGAGGGAATAAGTGCAGTAGATGGCAGTGCTTGGTCAGAGTGAGAGAGTTACAGAGATAGGAGGTGAGGGAATAAGTGCAGTAGATGGCAGTGCTTGGTCAGAGTGAGAGAGTTACGGAGATAGGAGGTGAGGGAATAAGTGCAGTAGATGGCAGTGCTTGGTCAGAGTGAGAGAGTTACAGAGATAGGAGGTGAGGGAATAAGTGCAGTAGATGGCAGTGCTTGGTCACAGTGGGAGAGTTACAGAGATAGGAGGTGAGGGAATAAGTGCAGTAGATGGCAGTGCTTGGTCAGAGTGAGAGAGTTACGGACATAGGAGGTGAGGGAATAAGTGCAGTAGGTGGCAGTGCTTGGTCACAGTGGGAGAGTTACGGAGATAGGAGGTGAGGGAATAAGTGCAGTAGATGGCAGTGCTTGGTCAGAGTGAGAGAGTTACGGAGATAGGAGGTGAGGGAATAAGTGCAGTAGGTGGCAGTGCTTGGTCACAGTGGGAGAGTTACAGAGATAGGAGGTGAGGGAATAAGTGCAGTAGATGGCAGTGCTTGGTCAGAGTGAGAGAGTTACGGAGATAGGAGGTGAGGGAATAAGTGCAGTAGGTGGCAGTGCTTGGTCAGAGTGAGAGAGTTACGGAGATAGGAGGTGAGGGAATAAGTGCAGTAGATGGCAGTGCTTGGTCACAGTGGGAGAGTTACAGAGATAGGAGGTGAGGGAATAAGTGCAGTAGATGGCAGTGCTTGGTCACAGTGGGAGAGTTACAGAGATAGGAGGTGAGGGAATAAGTGCAGTAGATGGCAGTGCTTGGTCACAGTGGGAGAGTTACAGAGATAGGAGGTGAGGGAATAAGTGCAGTAGATGGCAGTGCTTGGTCACAGTGGGAGAGCTACAGAGATAGGAGGTGAGGGAATAAATGCAGTAGATGGCAGTGCTTGGTCACAGTGGGAGAGTTACAGAGATAGGAGGTGAGGGAATAAGTGCAGTAGGTGGCAGTGCTTGGTCAGAGTGGGAGAGTTACAGAGATAAGAGGTGAGGGAATAAGTGCAGTAGATGGCAGTGCTTGGTCACAGTGAGAGAGTTACAGAGATAGGAGGTGAGGGAATAAGTGCAGTAGATGGCAGTGCTTGGTCAGAGTGGGAGAGTTACAGAGATAGGAGGTGAGGGAATAAGTGCAGTAGGTGGCAGTGCTTGGTCACAGTGGGAGAGTTACAGAGATAGGAGGTGAGGGAATAAGTGCAGTAGATGGCAGTGCTTGGTCACAGTGGGAGAGTTACGGAGATAGGAGGTGATGGAATAAGTGCAGTAGGTGGCAGTGCTTGGTCACAGTGGGAGAGTTACAGAGATAGGAGGTGAGGGAATAAGTACAGTAGGTGGCAGTGCTTGGTCACAGTGGGAGAGTTACGGAGATAGGAGGTGAAGGAATAAGTGCAGTAGGTGGCAGTGCTTGGTCACAGTGGGAGAGTTACAGAGATAGGAGGTGAGGGAATAAGTGCAGTAGATGGTAGTGCTTGGTCACAGTGGGAGAGTTACAGAGATAGGAGGTGAGGGAATAAGTGCAGTAGATGGCAGTGCTTGGTCACAGTGGGAGAGTTACGGAGATAGGAGGTGAGGGAATAAGTGCAGTAGATGGCAGTGCTTGGTCACAGTGGGAGAGTTACGGAGATAGGAGGTGAGGGAATAAGTGCAGTAGATGGCAGTGCTTGGTCATAGTGGGAGAGTTACGGAGATAGGAGGTGGGGGAATAAGTGCAGTAGATGGCAGTGCTTGGTCACAGTGGGAGAGTTATAGAGATAGGAGGTGAGGGAATAAGTGCAGTAGGTGGCAGTGCTTGGTCACAGTGGGAGAGTTACAGAGATAGGAGGTGAGGGAATAAGTGCAGTAGGTGGCAGTGCTTGGTCACAGTGGGAGAGTTATAGAGATAGGAGGTGAGGGAATAAGTGCAGTAGATGGCAGTGCTTGGTCACAGTGGGAGAGTTACAGAGATAGGAGGTGAGGGAATAAGTGCAGTAGATGGCAGTGCTTGGTCACAGTGGGAGAGTTACAGAGATAGGAGGTGAGGGAATTAGTGCAGTAGATGGCAGTGCTTGGTCAGAGTGAGAGAGTTACGGAGATAGGAGGTGAGGGAATAAGTGCAGTAGATGGCAGTGCTTGGTCAGAGTGAGAGAGTTACGGAGATAGGAGGTGAGGGAATTAGTGCAGTAGATGGCAGTGCTTGGTCAGAGTGAGAGAGTTACGGAGATAGGAGGTGAGGGAATAAGTGCAGTAGATGGCAGTGCTTGGTCAGAGTGAGAGAGTTACGGAGATAGGAGGTGAGGGAATAAGTGCAGTAGATGGCAGTGCTTGGTCAGAGTGAGAGAGTTACGGAGATAGGTGAGGGAATAAGTGCAGTAGATGGCAGTGCTTGGTCAGAGTGAGAGAGTTACGGAGATAGGAGGTGAGGGAATAAGTGCAGTAGATGGCAGTGCTTGGTCACAGTGGGAGAGTTACAGAGATAGGAGGTGAGGGAATAAGTGCAGTAGATGGCAGTGCTTGGTCACAGTGGGAGAGTTACGGAGATAGGAGGTGAGGGAATAAGTGCAGTAGGTGGCAGTGCTTGGTCAGAGTGAGAGAGTTACGGAGATAGGAGGTGAGGGAATAAGTGCAGTAGATGGCAGTGCTTGGTCACAGTGGGAGAGTTACAGAGATAGGAGGTGAGGGAATAAGTGCAGTAGATGGCAGTGCTTGGGCACAGTGGGAGAGTTACGGAGATAGGAGGTGAGGGAATAAGTGCAGTAGGTGGCAGTGCTTGGTCAGAGTGAGAGAGTTACGGAGATAGGAGGTGAGGGAATAAGTGCAGTAGATGGCAGTGCTTGGTCACAGTGGGAGAGTTACAGAGATAGGAGGTGAGGGAATAAGTGCAGTAGATGGCAGTGCTTGGTCACAGTGGGAGAGTTACAGAGATAGGAGGTGAGGGAATAAGTGCAGTAGATAGCAGTGCTTGGTCAGAGTGAGAGAGTTATAGAGATAGGAGGTGAGGGAATAAGTGCAGTAGATGGCAGTGCTTGGTCACAGTGGGAGAGTTACAGAGATAGGAGGTGAGGGAATAAGTGCAGTAGATGGCAGTGCTTGGTCAGAGTGAGAGAGTTACAGAGATAGGAGGTGAGGGAATAAGTGCAGTAGGTGGCAGTGCTTGGTCAGAGTGAGAGAGTTACGGAGATAGGAGGTGAGGGAATAAGTGCAGTAGGTGGCAGTGCTTGGTCACAGTGGGAGAGTTACAGAGATAGGAGGTGAGGGAATAAGTGCAGTAGATGGCAGTGCTTGGTCACAGTGGGAGAGTTACGGAGATAGGAGGTGAGGGAATAAGTGCAGTAGATGGCAGTGCTTGGTCACAGTGGGAGAGTTATAGAGATAGGAGGTGAGGGAATAAGTGCAGTAGATGGCAGTGCTTGGTCACAGTGGGAGAGTTACAGAGATAGGAGTTGAGGGAATAAGTGCAGTAGATGGCAGTGCTTGGCCACCATGGTTGGTAGGAGTGACTGTGGGTTTGCTTTCCTTTACGCTTCCTTGATTTGACTAATAGTTGTGCTGGTGTAGGGAGATTCTGCCCTGCTGGACAGTGTCTGCAGGGTATGCAGACTACGTGGGATAGGAGGACGGACATTGCAAATAATCCACATGACCCACAGAGGAATCGGAAGGACTATTACTGGACCAACAATGGTTCTTGAGCGAGACGTTTTCGGTCTCATTGTTAGCTTTTCTATTCTGTTACATAGTAGGTGAGGTTGAAAAAATACGTACGTCCATCAAGTACAACCTATGCCAAATTTAGACAACAGATACTTTATCCTATATCTATACTTACTTATTGATCCAGAGGAAAGCAAACAAAAACCCCAGTGTTATTTCATCCAATGATATCTCATAGGGGAAAAAATAAATTCCTTCCTGACTCCAAATATTAGCAATCAGATTACTCCCTGGATCAACATCCTTCCCATGTTTACTTATTTGGTATATCAATGTATACCTTTCCTTTCCAAAAAGATGGCCAACCTTTTATTTGAAGATATCTATGTATCTGCCATCACAGTCTCCATGGGTAATGAATGCCACATTGTCTCTCCTCTAGTTTCAGTCCTGGTTAGTCAGATTGTACAAGCGCAACTAGGTCTAAAATAGGGCAACATCTCCCATACCTTTATTGAGAGGAACTCGGTAATGAGCGGCAGGAAGACCATGTCCTCACTGTCCCACACCTGCTTCCCATTCACCTCGATGCGACCCTTCAATTTCCAGCGCTGGCGCCCGTACTTCATAAAGATCTGAGAGACGCGGACACAGGAGACCCAGTGAGATCCTGCTACAACCGTCCCGATACGAAGAGCGGTCACACGTCATGCTTAGATTAACCCCATGGCTGCCCTGAGAGACTAGCAGTGCACTGAAAGGCAGTGTATTATATACAGGTTGCGCGTTGTACAGTGTAAACCCACTGCAAAAATGTACTAACACACACAGTGATATATACTAATGTACACGTTTCTACTACTACTGTACATACACACAGACCCACACCAATATATACAAAAACTGTTATATAGATACACACAGACCCACACCTGTATATATACTGTTATATAGATGCACACAGACACACACCTGCATGTATACTGTTACATAGATACACACAGCCCCACACCTGTATATATACTGTTATGTAGATACACACAGCCCCACACCAGTATATATACTGTTATATAGATATACACAGACCCACACCTGTATATATACAGTTATATAGATACACAGACCCACACCTGTATATAAATATACTGTTATATAGATACACACAGACCCACACCTGTATATATACTGTTATATAGATACACACAGACCCACACCTGTATATATACTGTTATATAGATACACACAGCCCCACACCAGTATATATACTGTTATATAGATATACACAGACCCACACCTGTATATATACAGTTATATAGATACACACAGACCCACACCTGTATATATACAGTTATATAGATACACAGACCCACACCTGTATATAAATATACTGTTATATAGATACACACAGATCCACACCTGTATATATACTGTTATATAGATACACACAGACCCACACCTGCATATATACTGTTATATAGATACACACAGACCCACACCTGTATATATACTGTTATATAGATACACAGCCCCACGCCTGTATATATATATACTGTTATATAGATACACAGCCCCACACCTGTATATATACTGTTATATAGATACACACAGACCCACACCTGTATATATACTGTTATATAGATACACACAGACCCACACCTGTATATATACTGTTATATAGATACATACAGCCCCACACCTGTATATATAATGTAATATAGATACATACAGCCCCACACCTGTATATATACTGTTATATAGATACACACAGACCCACACCTATATATATACTGTTATACAGATACACACAGACCCACACCTGTATATATACTGTTATATAGATACACAGACCCACGCCTGTATATATACTGTTATATAGATACACACAGCCCCACACCTGTGTATATACTGTTGTATAGATACACAGCCCCACACCTGTGTATATACTGTTATATAGTTCTGGTTTTTTGCTTATATGGGTGCGGCACAGTGGTACAGTACGCGAGCTGCAACCAGTCTTACCTCATACTGATCTCCTGCACAGAGCCGTGCAAACCCAGCCAGTCCTGCAACAAATAGACATCATTACCAACTAAATACTGCACATGTTACACACTGCACTCAGCTACGGACACACTAATACTGCACATGTTACACACTGCACTCAGCTACAGACACACTAATACTGCACATGTTACACACTGCACTCAGCTACGGACACACTAATACTGCACAGTGTTACAAACTGCACTCAGCTACGGACACACTAATACTGCACATGTTACACACTGCACTCAGCTACAGACACAGTAATACTGCACATGTTACACACTGCACTCAGCTACAGACACACTAATACTGCACATGTTACACACTGCACTCAGCTACGGACACACTAATACTGCACAGTGTTACAAACTGCACTCAGCTACGGACACACTAATACTGCACATGTTACACACTGCACTCAGCTACAGACACAGTAATACTGCACATGTTACACACTGCACTCAGCTACAGACACACTAATACTGCACATGTTACACACTGCACTCAGCTACAGACACACTAATACTGCACATGTTACACACTGCACTCAGCTACGGACACACTAATACTGCACATGTTACACACTGCACTCAGCTACGGACACACTAATACTGCACATGTTACACACTGCACTCAGCTACGGACACACTAATACTGCACATGTTACACACTGCACTCAGCTACGGACACACTAATACTGCACATGTTACACACTGCACTCAGCTACGGACACACTAATACTGCACATGTTACACACTGCACACAGCTACGGACACACTAATACTGCACATGTTACACACTGCACTCAGCTACAGACACACTAATACTGCACATGTTACACACTGCACTCAGCTACGGACACACTAATACTGCACGTTACACACTGCACTCAGCTACGGACACACTAATACTGCACATGTTACACACTGCACTCAGCTACGGACACACTAATACTGCACATGTTACACACTGCACTCAGCTACGGACACACACTGCACTCAGCTACGGACACACACTGCACTCAGCTACGGACACACACTGCACTCAGCTACGGACACACTAATACTGCACATGTTACACACTGCACTCAGCTACGGACACACTAATACTGCACATGTTACACACTGCACTCAGCTACGGACACACTAATACTGCACATGTTACACACTGCACTCAGCTACGGACACACTAATACTGCACATGTTACACACTGCACTCAGCTACGGACACACTAATACTGCACATGTTACACACTGCACTCAGCTACGGACACACTAATACTGCACATGTTACACACTGCACTCAGCTACAGACACACTAATACTGCACGTTACACACTGCACTCAGCTACAGACACACTAATACTGCACATAGCTACGGACACACTAATACTGCACATGTTACACACTGCACTCAGCTACGGACACACTAATACTGCACATGTTACAAACTGCACTCAGCTACAGACACACTAATACTGCACATGTTACACACTGCACTCAGCTACGGACACACTAATACTGCACATGTTACACACTGCACTCAGCTACAGACACACTAATACTGCACATGTTACACACTGCACTCAGCTACAGACACAGTAATACTGCACATGTTACACACTGCACTCAGCTACAGACACACTAATACTGCACATGTTACACACTGCACTCAGCTACAGACACACTAATACTGCACATGTTACACACTGCACTCAGCTACGGACACACTAATACTGCACATGTTACACACTGCACTCAGCTACGGACACACTAATACTGCACATGTTACACACTGCACTCAGCTACGGACACACTAATACTGCACATGTTACACACTGCACTCAGCTACAGACACACTAATACTGCACATGTTACACACTGCACTCAGCTACGGACACACTAATACTGCACATGTTACACACTGCACTCAGCTACGGACACACTAATACTGCACATGTTACACACTGCACTCAGCTACGGACACACTAATACTGCACATGTTACACACTGCACTCAGCTACGGACACACTAATACTGCACATGTTACACACTGCACTCAGCTACGGACACACTAATACTGCACATGTTACACACTGCACTCAGCTACAGACACACTAATACTGCACGTTACACACTGCACTCAGCTACAGACACACTAATACTGCACATGTTACACACTGCACTCAGCTACGGACACACTAATACTGCACATGTTACACACTGCACTCAGCTACAGACACACTAATACTGCACATGTTACACACTGCACTCAGCTACAGACACAGTAATACTGCACATGTTACACACTGCACTCAGCTACAGACACACTAATACTGCACATGTTACACACTAATACTGCACAGTGTTACAAACTGCACTCAGCTACGGACACACTAATACTGCACATGTTACACACTGCACTCAGCTACGGACACACTAATACTGCACATGTTACACACTGCACTCAGCTACAGACACACTAATACTGCACATGTTACACACTGCACTCAGCTACGGACACACTAATACTGCACATGTTACACACTGCACTCAGCTACGGACACACTAATACTGCACATGTTACACACTGCACTCAGCTACGGACACACTAAATACTGCACATGTTACACACTGCACACAGCTACGGACACACTAATACTGCACATGTTACACACTGCACTCAGCTACGGACACACTAAATACTGCACATGTTACACACTGCACTCAGCTACGGACACACTAATACTGCACATGTTACACACTGCACTCAGCTACGGACACACTAAATACTGCACATGTTACACACTGCACTCAGCTACGGACACACTAATACTGCACATGTTACACACTGCACTCAGCTACGGACACACTAATACTGCACATGTTACACACTGCACTCAGCTACAGACACACTATATACTGCACATGTTACACACTGCACTCAGCTACGGACACACTAAATACTGCACATGTTACACACTGCACTCAGCTACGGACACACTAATACTGCACATGTTACACACTGCACTCAGCTACGGACACACTAATACTGCACATGTTACACACTGCACTCAGCTACAGACACACTATATACTGCACATGTTACACACTGCACTCAGCTACGGACACACTAAATACTGCACATGTTACACACTGCACTCAGCTACAGACACACTAATACTGCACATGTTACACACTGCACTCAGCTACGGACACACTAATACTGCACATGTTACACACTGCACTCAGCTACAGACACACTATATAATGCACATGTTACACACTGCACTCAGCTACAGACACACTATATACTGCACATGTTACACACTGCACTCAGCTACGGACACACTAAATACTGCACATGTTACACACTGCACTCAGCTACAGACACACTATATACTGCACATGTTACACACTGCACTCAGCTACAGACACACTATATACTGCACATGTTACACACTGCACTCAGCTACAGACACACTAATACTGCACATGTTACACACTGCACTCAGCTACGGACACACTAAATACTGCACATGTTACACACTGCACTCAGCTACAGACACACTATATACTGCACATGTTACACACTGCACTCAGCTACGGACACACTAATACTGCACATGTTACACACTGCACTCAGCTACAGACACACTAATACTGCACATGTTACACACTGCACTCAGCTACGGACACTCTATATACTGCACATGTTACACACTGCACTCAGCTACAGACACACTATATACTGCACATGTTACACACTGCACTCAGCTACGGACACACTAATACTGCACATGTTACACACTGCACTCAGCTACGGACACACTAATACTGCACATGTTACACACTGCACTCAGCTACGGACACACTAAATACTGCACATGTTACAAACTGCACTCAGCTACAGACACACTAATACTGCACATGTTACACACTGCACTCAGCTACAGACACACTATATACTGCACATGTTACACACTGCACTCAGCTACAGACACACTAATACTGCACATGTTACACACTGCACTCAGCTACAGACACACTATATACTGCACATGTTACACACTGCACTCAGCTACGGACACTCTATATACTGCACGTTACACACTGCACTCAGCTACAGACACACTATATACTGCACATGTTTTACACTGCACTCAGCTACAGACACACTAATACTGCACATGTTACACACTGCACTCAGCTACAGACACACTATATACTGCACATGTTACACACTGCACTCAGCTACAGACACACTATATACTGCACATGTTACACACTGCACTCAGCTACAGACACACTAATACTGCACATGTTACACACTGCACTCAGCTACAGACACACTATATACTGCACATGTTACACACTGCACTCAGCTACGGACACACTAATACTGCACATGTTACACACTGCACTCCGCTACGGACACACTAATACTGCACATGTTACACACTGCACTCAGCTACAGACACACTATATACTGCACATGTTACACACTGCACTCAGCTACAGACACACTATATACTGCACATGTTACACACTGCACTCAGCTAAGGACACACTAATACTGCACATGTTACACACTGCACTCAGCTACAGACACACTATATACTGCACATGTTACACACTGCACTCAGCTACAGACACACTAATACTGCACATGTTACACACTGCACTCAGCTACGGACACACTAATACTGCACATGTTACACACTGCACTCAGCTACAGACACACTATATAATGCACATGTTACACACTGCACTCAGCTACGGACACACTAATACTGCACATGTTACACACTGCACTCAGCTACAGACACACTAATACTGCACATGTTACACACTGCACTCAGCTACGGACACACTATATACTGCACATGTTACACACTGCACTCAGCTACGGACACACTAAATACTGCACATGTTACAAACGGCATTCACGATAAATCGGGTCGGTCCTATGCTGGCGGGTGTAGACATGTATCACACCTTCCGAGATCTGAGTCTCCGGTGTGTTTGGGGTCAGTAACCCGGCATTGCTGATCAGCAGATCCAGGTTCGGTCCATCCAGATGTTTCTCCAACTCATTCACAGACGTTCTAACACGTACAGGTCAGTGGTATAGGGCTGGGGTCCTGACCCCAAACACACTGGAGACCCAGATCTCAGGAGACATGATACATGTCTATAAGGTCAACGTGGTCAGTTCTATGCTGGTGGGCCAGGTACGTACAACAAGACTTCCAAGTCGGTGCCAGACCACCCAATAGAAATTGGGCTATGTCGGAGTATGTTGTTTTACATGGTGACAGAAGATGCCTTATGGGACATTCAAGCGAGTAGGCTCTAAGGTTAGGTCCCCAGTGGCTGCTGTGGCGCACGCTACGGCGTGTGCGGCGCTCACAAGTAACAGCCCTCTATGGGGCGGGCCCCAGTCGGCGTGTGCGCGCACAAGCCGGGATGCGTGACCTCCTTGGCCAAAAGGCAAGATTTTTGTCTTTTTGCGCGGCGGCCGAGCATTGGCCACGTCACGGTGGCGGTTCAGCCAATGAGGGCGAACCAGCCGCGTGACATCATGGCCGCGCCCCCCGCCACGCCCCCCCCCCCCCCAGTCGCAAGTGATCTGAAGTCCATCAGATCGCTTGGGTGGAGGAGGGGAGCGCCGGGAGGTGCCCCCGTCGCGCCCGCACTGGGGCCGCAGCCTACGGGGGCTTCCGGCACCAGCAAGTGTCTTATAGTGCCGACCGTTCACGCACCGCTAATGAATACCTCACCCAAAGAGCTTACGATCTCTTTTTTGGTGCACAGGGAGACAAAGTGACTTGTCCCACGAGGACAGCAGACCCTGGGATTTGAACTAGGTCAGGGGTGGACAACGTCGGTCCTCGAGAGGCACCGACAGGTCAGCTTTTCAGGATATCCCTGCTTCAGCACAGGTGGCTCAGTCATTGATATCCTGAAAACGTGGCCTGTTGGTGGCCCTTGAGGACCGGAGTTGTCCACCCCTGACCACGATTCACCTATTGCAGAGGCAGTGTTAAGCTCCTCCTTCAGCCCTCGGACACCTCGAGACTGGTCCGTTAAACCCTTTGCTGCCAGGCGAGTCAGGTACACTTTGCAGCAAAGTAGCAGCTCCAACACGTATTGGGGATCCCAATAAAGAAAGGACCTCTGTCCCAAGATCAGCGGTTACTGGCAGTGTCCTCACCTTTCATCTTGATGTGAAACTCGCCCAGCTGGCTTTCCAGATCATTCTCCAACACGCACATGTTCTGGTTGGAGGGAGAAAGGAGGTGTTTACACGTCATTAACCAGCACACATTCTGCATAATGTGCACCCTCTGGCTACGTACATACGGGTGCATCAGTCTGAGGGTGCGGAGAAGCCACCTCTACATACTTGGGTTGCTATTCCTCAAACTTTGCACGCTGTGGGCACTGCCTGCCCTGAATTATGTATGTATGTGTATCTTTATTTGTGTAGCGCGCGTCATGTACACAGCGCTTCACAGCAGTTCTCATTTATCTTTGTGTCCCAAACACATCCCGCAGTAATATTCCGTAGGGGACATTGTGCTAGGATACTTTGCAGCTGGAACCCAGTCTCTTCCTGTGCCATACTGACGGGTACCGGAGATAGGAGAAGAGAAGATTGGGATCTAAAAAGACAAGGACAGAAGGAGAGGGCGAGGGGCCTGGCAGAGAGGACGTCCAGAGGAGCGAGGGGCCCGGCAGAGAGGATGTCCAGAGGGGCAAGGAACCTGGCAGAGGATGCCCAGAGGGGCAAGGAACCTGGCAGAGGATGCCCAGAGGGGTGAGGAGCCCGGGAAAGGATGCCCAGACAGTGGGGCGAGGATGCCCAGACAGTGGGGAGAGGATGCCCAGACAGTGGGGAGAGGATGCCCAGATAGTGGGGAGAGGATGCCCAGACAGTGGGGAGAGGATGCCCAGACAGTGGGGAGAGGATGCCCAGGCAGTGGGGAGAGGATGCCCAGGCAGTGGGACGAGCAGCCCGGGAGAGGGTGCTCAGACCCAGGGGTGAGGGGCGTGGGAGAGGATGCCGAGGCAGTGGGGAGAGGATGCCCAGGCAGTGGGGAGAGGATGCCCAGACAGTGGGGAGAGGATGCCCAGGCAGTGGGGAGAGGATGCCCAGGCAGTGGGACGAGCAGCCCGGGAGAGGGTGCTCAGACCCAGGGGTGAGGGGCGTGGGAGAGGATGCCCAGGCAGTGGGGAGAGGATGCCCAGACAGTGGGGAGAGGATGCCCAGGCAGTGGGGAGAGGATGCCCAGGCAGTGGGGAGAGGATGCCCAGGCAGTGGGGAGAGGATGCCCAGGCAGTGGGACGAGCAGCCCGGGAGAGGGTGCTCAGACCCAGGGGTGAGGGGCGTGGGAGAGGATGCCCAGGCAGTGGGGAGAGGATGCCCAGACAGTGGGGAGAGGATGCCCAGGCAGTGGGGAGAGGATGCCCAGGCAGTGGGGAGAGGATGCCCAGACAGTGGGGAGAGGATGCCCAGACAGTGGGGAGAGTATGCCCAGGCAGTGGGGAGAGGATGCCCAGACAGTGGGGAGAGGATGCCCAGGCAGTGGGGAGAGGATGCACAGGCAGTGGGGAGAGGATGCCCAGACAGTGGGGAGAGGATGCCCAGACAGTGGGGAGAGGATGCCCAGACAGTGGGGAGAGGATGCCCAGACAGTGGGGAGAGGATGCCCAGGCAGTGGGGAGAGGATGCCCAGGCAGTGGGGAGAGGATGCCCAGACAGTGGGGAGAGGATGCCCAGGCAGTGGGGAGAGGATGCCCAGACAGTGGGGAGAGGATGCCCAGACAGTGGGGAGAGGATGCCCAGGCAGTGGGGAGAGGATGCCCAGGCAGTGGGGAGAGGATGCCCAGACAGTGGGGAGAGGATGCCCAGGCAGTGGGGAGAGGATGCCCAGACAGTGGGGAGAGGATGCCCAGACAGTGGGGAGAGGATGCCCAGGCAGTGGGGAGAGGATGCCCACGCAGTGGGGAGAGGATGCCCAGACAGTGGGGAGAGGATGCCCAGACAGTGGGGAGAGGATGCCCAGACAGTGGGGAGAGGATGCCCAGGCAGTGGGGAGAGGATGCCCAGACAGTGGGGAGAGGATGCCCAGACAGTGGGGAGAGGATGCCCAGACAGTGGGGAGAGGATGCCCAGACAGTGGGGAGAGGATGCCCAGACAGTGGGGAGAGGATGCCCAGACAGTGGGGAGAGGATGCCCAGGCAGTGGGGAGAGGATGCCCACGCAGTGGGGAGAGGATGCCCAGACAGTGGGGAGAGGATGCCCAGACAGTGGGGAGAGGATGCCCAGACAGTGGGGAGAGGATGCCCAGACAGTGGGGAGAGGATGCCCAGACAGTGGGGAGAGGATGCCCAGGCAGTGGGGAGAGGATGCCCAGGCAGTGGGACGAGCAGCCCGGGAGAGGGTGCTCAGACCCAGGGGTGAGGGGCGTGGGAGAGGATGCCGAGGCAGTGGGGAGAGGATGCCCAGGCAGTGGGGAGAGGATGCCCAGACAGTGGGGAGAGGATGCCCAGGCAGTGGGGAGAGGATGCCCAGACAGTGGGGAGAGGACACACACAGGGCAAGGGGACACTCCGCTCTTACCTCTGTGTATTCCTTGTAGCCTTTCCCAGCCTCTGAAAGACTCTCACGAGCCTCCTTGCTGCCCGGGGAGGCAGTGTAAGCTCGGACCATGTTATGAGCGCCGTCCCTCAGCCTGCGTTGGATGCAGTAAGCTTCATACAGCTCGTCTATCTGCAGAAGCAAATCAGTTAGGATATATACTGCAACGCACATTCCCGGGGGGACCTACGCCCAGCATAGGGGGACGTACACATACGGAGGGTCTCACTTACACACATCTCCCTTATTCTATTCGGAGGGTCCTCCGGGGAAGACACGCGCAATTCTCCGCTCCAAGAACCCCGGTCCCCCGAGATACTTACACTTTGAGGTTCAGTACCCTTGTGTAGGATACCATTAATATATGTTCCCGCTGGTACTGAAGGGGTTATTAAATGCAGCAGTAACTGTGTTATAGTACCAGGGAGAGCGGAGTACTACTGTGTTCTTATTAACAAACCTACAGTACCGCTGCTTTTTACTTCCAATCGGACGATGAACGGGGTGAATGTGCGATTCCTGCACGCAAAGGGCCCCCAGCCGACTTAGCGCGCCTGCGACAACGTACACAGCGCGTGCCCTGCCTCGGACCCTTATTTCCTGTCCACATCCCTCCCACGGATACCCCTCTAACCTCCATGAGCCGCAGCACGTAGATCGGAGCGCACGCAGCACGCCGCACGCAGCACGCAGCACGTAGATCGGAGCGCACGCCGCACGCAGCAATTTCAGAGGATTCCGCCGTGTACAGGAGTTTTAAGTGTGGGTTTAAAAAAAATACTCGATCCAGTATATATTACACAGGCGGGGGGGAGGGGGGGAGGGGGAAAGAGATGAGGAGTATCCTACCTAAAACTGGCTGTTCATGGTCCCCCAAAACCCTGAGCCCCCCGATTCATGATATTTTTGTAGTGTTTTTGGTATCCCCCCCAAAAAATTCAGGGGGACACCACTAGAAAGCAGAGTCACCTCCCAATGATGCTGCGGATTTCTGATGGGCGAGGGAACGAGCCATTCTTTTTTAATATTGGGGTTTACCCGCTGGACAGCCGGCTCCCAACTGGAGGGGCGGGGGGGCGGGGGGGTGAGATCAGGGGTACACCAGTGGAACTGCTGCTTTACAATGCAGCTTCATGAAGGACCAGTTTAACCTGAAGACAATAATATGTGTCACAGGGATACGTATAAATAGGAACCGGATACCTTTTCTTGTATTTTATTGCACTCGTCTCAGCCCTATCCTGCCCCGTCCCTAACTGGTTGTATGACACACTTACATTACGATAGACAAACAGCCCGGACAAGTCACCGCTGTGCCTTACAGGACGGGACTACAACATCTAACGGCAAAATAATATTATGGGACAGGAGTTTAAGAGCTGAAAATGTGGCGGAATCAGAGCAAAGGCCACAATTGTTTTTATTCTGCATATAATCCAGGGGTCCCCCCAGAGCTGAACCGCGACACTCTGAGCTCTCGGGGGACCCCTCCTCCGCCCCGATAGCAGAGATATTTCACTTTCCATTTTGCTGGTACTTGTGACAAAAAACAAAGACGCTGTGAGGTCCCTGAGAGGAAACGGCAATCCTCAGCCCTGGCCTACCCACTGCTGGCAGAAGCCCCCGCCAAGGAACGTACTGTATGTATTTATGTATGTATGTACTGTATGTATGTATGTATGTACTGTATGTATGTATGTATGTACTGTATGTATGTATGTATGTACTGTATGTATGTACTGTATGTATGTATGTACTGTATGTATGTATGTACTGTATGTATGTACTGTATGTATGTATGTACTGTATGTATGTATGTAATGTATGTATGTATGTATGTATGTACTGTATGTATGTATGTACTGTATGTACTGTATGTATGTATGTATGTATGTATGTATGTACTGTATGTATGTATGTACTGTATGTATGTATGTACTGTATGTATGTATGTAATGTATGTATGTATGTACTGTATGTATGTACTGTATGTATGTACTGTATGTATGTACTGTATGTATGTACTGTATGTATGTAAGTACTGTATGTATGTACTGTATGTATGTACTGTATGTATGTACTGTATGTAAGTATGTACTGTATGTATGTACTGTATGTATGTACTGTATGTATGTAAGTACTGTATGTATGTACTGTATGTATGTAAGTACTGTATGTACTGTATGTATGTACTGTATGTATGTACTGTATGTATGTAAGTATGTATGTAAGTACTGTATGTATGTACTGTATGTATGTAAGTACTGTATGTACTGTATGTATGTATGTACTGTATGTATGTATGTATGTATGTATGTATGTATGTATGTATGTAAGTATGTACTGTATGTATGTATGTATGTAAGTATGTATGTAAGTATGTATGTATGTATGTAAGTATGTATGTATGTATGTATGTACTGTATGTATGTATGTATGTAAGTATGTATGTATGTAAGTATGTATGTACTGTATGTATGTATGTAAGTACTGTATGTATGTATTGTATGTATGTATGTATGTATGTATGTATGTACTATATGTATGTATGTACTGTATGTATGTACTGTATGTAAGTATGTATGTAAGTACTGTATGTATGTACTGTATGTATGTAAGTACTGTATGTACTGTATGTATGTATGTACTGTATGTATGTATGTATGTATGTATGTAAGTATGTACTGTATGTATGTATGTATGTAAGTATGTATGTATGTAAGTATGTATGTATGTAAGTATGTATGTATGTATGTATGTATGTACTGTATGTATGTACTGTATGTATGTATGTATGTATGTATGTAAGTATGTATGTATGTAAGTATGTATGTACTGTATGTATGTATGTAAGTACTGTATGTATGTATTGTATGTATGTATGTATGTATGTATGTACTATATGTATGTATGTATGTACTATATGTATGTATGTATGTACTATATGTATGTATGTATGTACTATATGTATGTATGTATGTATGTATGTATGTATGTACTGTATGTATGTATGTACTGTATGTATGTACTGTATGTACGTACGTACATACATACATACATACATACATACATACACTATCTGCACCCCAGGCACAGGAAACACACACACACTATCTGCACCCCAGGCACAGGAAACACAAATACAAACACACACACACGCTGCACCTTAGGCACAGGAAACACACACACACACACACACACACTATCTGCACCCCAGGCACAGGAAACACACACACACACACACACACACACACACACACACACACACACACACACACACACACACACACACTATCTGCACCCCAAGCACAGGAAACACACACACACACTCACTATCTGCACCCCAGGCACAGGAAACACACACACACACACACACACACACACACACACACACACACACACACACACACACACACACACACACTATCTGCACCCCAGGCACAGGAAACGCATAGCTTATTGTTTCTACTAGTGTGTACAACTCTCAGCATCCCACATTGCTCAGCAATGAAATAACTAGCGGGACCAGAGCTGCCCCCGGGTTACAAACCAAGCTGCAGCACACAGAGCGAACGCAAGGCACACACACACTGTATCAGACAAACACACACAAAGACACACAAAAACACTGTATTACACACACCCTTATCACAAAATACAATTAATATAATACATTACACAGTGCACGCACAGCATACACAGACAGAGCACACACAGCGCACACACAGCGCACACACAGCGCGCACACACACAGCGCGCACACACAGCGCGTACACACACAGCGCGCACACACAGCGCGCACACACACAGCGCGCACACACACAGCGCGCACACACACAGCGCACACACACACAGCGCGCACACACAGTGCGCACACACAGAGCGCACACACAGAGCGCACACACAGAGCGCACACACAGAGCGCACACACAGAGCGCACACACAGAGCGCACACACGTTACTGACCTTGCTCGAATGAAACTCCAGCTTGCGGATAAACCGCTCAATTGACTTTACTTGCTGTAAAAACACAGAAGAAACACGGGAATGAGAAAGTGATCTATTTTGTAGGCCGAAAAACTGATTGGCTGCCGAAGCCAACCAATCAACATCACACATCAGATTGGCCACAGGTGTGTGACCAACCAGAAAAAGCCGTCTACAAACACAATATTAAAAGAAACCGATATTCAAGTGCACCTGCAAATAAACACAAAAGTGCACGAAATAAGGAGGTTAAAGCTGCAGTTCAGTCAATATCCTGCATGTGTGTTTTTTTAATAAATCAGTTCTGTAGTAAGAAAAAATACTTTTAGCATTTTCTGTTTTAAAAAAAACAACTTTGAAAGACCAATTTTCTTGTATTCTATTTTAACAAACACAGACGCTAACACCAGTGATTCCGAAGCCCACTCCTCCACTGAACGACAGAGGGAAGCACCGCGGACTCCTTTTTTAGGACAGACTGCGGAAAAGGGGGCAAGAAAACCAGACGGGGGAAGAAAAGGAAAATCTCCTTACCTCCGATCACAAACGCGCCAATGAGTATGGATACCCTGGTCATTAATCTTTCACAGCATATACTAAGTGCAGATGAAATGTCTGTACTGGCACGTGGCCCCTCCTATGTACCCACCTTGAACTTTGATGATTTTGGGCTAGAAGTTGACTTATTTAAGTTTGAACGTTTACTTAACCTGAAATCCTTTTTTTCCCACAGGACAACAGAAACGATGCCGCCTACAGAGCCACCAGGGACAGATAATTTGGCACTGCCTATCGAACCGTCAGGGACAGTTAATTCAGCAGATCATAAAGGTACCAAAGTATGTAAATTAAAATCCACATTCATACCTCCTTTCAAAAACCAATCAGTGAGCACCTATATGCGATTAGTTAAGGCAGACATTGCTAAATATGCTACCAATAGGCATAAAATCACGCACAATATGAGATTTAGGGAAAAGAACGCCCTTAAAAAACTGTCCAGTAATAGTGATATTATCATTAAAAGGGCAGATAAAGGTGGCGCCCTTGTCATACAAGACTACATAGCATATAAAACAGAAATTAAAAGACAACTGAGCTCAATTGATTGTTACATCAAATTGGATAGAGATCCCACTCCGACGTATGCGAGGGAGATAAAGGAGATTATCCAGCTTGGCCTTAATAACCGCTGGATATCTGAGACTGAAGCAGAATTTCTTACAATAGAACATCCCAAATGCCCACTGTTTTACACCCTCCCGAAAATACATAAAAATCTCCAATTACCTCCAGGGCGACCAATAATAGCAGCTATACATTCACTTAATCAGCCATTAGCCATATATGTTGACACATTCCTCAACCCCATAGCACAAAAAGCACGGTCATACGTAAAGGATACCTTTGACTTTTTAACCAAACTCAAAGATATTCCACGCAATGGTACTGACCATATAATGGTCAGTATGGACGTTTCCAGCTTGTATACTATTATACCTCATGAGGATGGCTTAAATATTGTAAAAACTGCTTTATCTGCCCATTACCAGGCGACAGTCCCCACTGAATATATTTTGCTCCTATTACACTTCATTCTTCATAAAAACTATTTTAAATTTGAAAAGGAGCATTTTTTGCAAATTAAGGGAACTGCGATGGGCAGCAACATGGCGCCCGCATATGCCAACCTATTTATGGTAGATTTTGAGGAGAAGTACATATATGCATCAATATACTATAAATACATAATTGGGTATTATAGATATATTGACGATCTGTTCTTTGTGTGGACAGGTACTGAGGACCAGTTATTGTCATTTTTTGATTATTTACACAATCTCCCTTCTCCTGTACAGCTTACTAATGTCTGGAGCTCTAAGCAATTATCCTTTCTAGACGTCCTGATTTCCCAAGAAAATGGTGAGTTCCACACAGACCTTTACAGGAAAGATACTGACAGAAATGCCCTGTTACGTGCTGACAGTCACCATCCCCCATCCCTCATCAATGCCCTTCCTTTCTCACAAAAAGTGAGGGTTTCTAGGATCACTAGTCGACAGGACAAACTAGCACCGGCCATGGATGACCTTCGTGAAAGGTTCACTAAAAGGGGATATACCCCGGCAGTGCTTGATGCAGCCCTTAACAGAGAGGTGATTCCTAATAGGGCGACTAAGGATGAGAAACGCATTGTATTTTCCACCACATACAATAGGGCCAGTAATTTAGTCAGATTTACTATCCGGAAACATTGGCACCTGCTGCAGAATGATGAGGTGTTAGCAGCTAGTTGTCAGACACCCCCCTTGATCGCTTATAGGAGAGGGAGAAACTTGTCAGACAACTTGATACATGCTGACAACAAGGACCACTACCATACGCCCCACTTCCTAGAAGGCGGTAAACAGGGTAACTTCCGGTGTATGAATTGTTCAGTGTGTAACAGTCTTACTACCGGGGATGTATTCTGTCATCCACATAGTGGTAAAAAAATCACTATTCATAATCGTATTACATGTAGATCTACATTTGTGGTGTATATTATCAGGTGCCCATGTGGTCTTGTCTATGTAAGTAAGACTACACGCATGCTTAAAGTGAGATACATTGAACACAAAAGTGTGATACGTAAGGGTACGGACCCTACTGTACTGGTACAGCACTGTGTTGAACACAGACACAATGTGTCATCCCTCAGAGTGATGGGGATTGAACACATAGCACCAAGACAAGGATACCCTGATAGAGAAACCCTTTTACTGAGGCGTGAGGCTTATTGGATCCACACATTGCAGACAAGTAATGGCAGGGGTCTGAATGAACAACAAAATTTCAAATGCTTTCTCAACAGGAGGTAGCAGAAGGACTCTGTAAGGCTCTGTGCGTCTCGCCGTGGACCCCTGCGACCCATTATGTACATTATGCTCCTCTAAGGATTGCTGTATATGCATTTATTTATATGTATCATGTATCCTTTCAGGTTCTAATTCTATATGTAATGCTGCTAGCATAAATACAGCCTCCACCATTTTTTATACACTGCATTAGATGACACTGTGGTTATACTATTAGTTTGTACACTTTATTTGATTATTTTATTTAATAAAACTGTAGTCACATTACACTTGATTGTTTATGTAAGGGCTCTCACCCCAGCACGATCATTCAGTCCTCCTTGGGCATCAGGCTGTCTTTTTTTCACTCCAGGGCAGGTCTGATGCCTGAGGCCCGCCCCCCCCTCCTCCCCCGTGAGGGCGTGATGACGTCACCAGGGGAGCCTCTGCTGCCAGTGAGGGGGCGGCTCCCTGAGTTTCCAGCTTCCTGCAGGACAGCCATCTTAGCCTGTTACAGGCATTGGGGAGGCTGTCTCCTCCTCCCCTGGTGGTGCATGACGTCATCACGCTGCGTCGCGCTGGCGCCCTGACGTCACGATGGGGGGCGTTGACATCCTGGAGCAAGGCAGCAGTGATCGTGGGGGGGTGAGTACCCATTTGTGTATATATTGTGGTATGTTTAACATGTTCTGTAGCCCTCTCCTTGATAAAGGCAATCTATTTGCCGAAACGTTGGACCTTTGGTGGCACAATAAACTGCACCTTTAGAAAGACCGTGTGCCTGCTTCCATTCCTTTGCTTCTATTTTAACAGCCATTTGCTAAGGCACTGCCCCTTCATGTCCTGTCACAAGCCCTGGCACACCCCTTTGTCAGCCCTGCCCTCCCTCTAGCACATGTCAGTGCAGGAGTGCTCATGAATATTCATGAGCTTCCACTGACTGACAGAAGCAGAAGAAAAACATATGCCAGCTCTAAAGATCTCACCAAATTTCGCCTATCAATACATGGAGAACGAATTGACCGGCAGCTCTACAGTTCTTTAGGTAATTAGAGATTGCCCACATGAAACTACTGAATTTAAAAAAAAAAAAAAAAAAGGACTGAACTGCAGCTTTAAGCTTAAAAGAAATACCATGGGGGGATACCGAGCGGAGCACCCCGCTTAGGGCCCAGAGGGAGGTAAATGCAGGTACCTGCCCAGTGGCCACAGCGTGGGTGTACTTTGCCCGGATACAGGAGCGCACCAGCACCCGGCACAGAGCCTGGCAGGTAAGGGATACCTCCCCAGCCTAACGCTGCTTCCTGGATTTATATATAGCCGCCAACACCGCAACTACAATATCCTCCCGCTCCACTAACACCGCAACTACAATATCCTCCCGCTCCGCTAACACCGCAACTACAATATCCTCCCGCTCTGCTAACACCGCAACTACAATATCCTCACGCTCAGCTAACACCGCAACTACAATATCCTCCCGCTCCGCTAACACCGCGACTACAATATCCTCCCGCTCCGCTAACACCGCAACTACAATATCCTCCCGCTCCGCTAACACCGCAACTACAATATCCTCCCGCTCCGCTAACACCGCGACTACAATATCCTCCCGCTCCGCTAACACCGTGACTACAATATCCTCCCGCTCCGCTAACACCATGACTACAATATCCTCCCGCTCCGCTAACACCATGACTACAATATCCTCCCGCTCCGCTAACACCGCAACTACAATATCCTCCCGCTCCGCTAACACCGCAACTACAATATCCTCCCGCTCCGCTAACACCGCAACTACAATATCCTCCCGCTCCGCTAACACCGCAACTACAATATCCTCCCGCTCCGCTAACACCGCAACTACAATATCCTCCCGCTCCGCTAACACCGCAACTACAATATCCTCCCGCTCCGCTAACACCGCGACTACAATATCCTCCCGCTCCGCTAACACCGCGACTACAATATCCTCACGCTCCGCTAACACCGCGACTACAATATCCTCCCGCTCTGCTAACACCGCAACTACAATATCCTCACACTCCGCTAACACCGCGACTACAATATCCTCACGCTCCGCTAACACCGCGACTACAATATCCTCCCGCTCCGCTAACACCGCAACTACAATATCCTCCCGCTCCGCTAACACCGCGACTACAATATCCTCACACTCTGCTAACACCGCGACTACAATATCCTCCCGCTCCGCTAACACCGCAACTACAATATCCTCCCGCTCCGCTAACACCGCGACTACAATATCCTCACACTCCGCTAACACCGCGACTACAATATCCTCCCGCTCCGCTAACACCGCGACTACAATATCCTCCCGCTCCGCTAACACCGCGACTACAATATACTCACACTCCGCTAACACCGCGACTACAATATCCTCCCGCTCCACTAACACCGCGACTACAATATCCTCCCGCTCCGCTAACACCGCGACTACAATATCCTCACACTCCGCTAACACCGCGACTACAATATCCTCACACTCCGCTAACACCGCGACTACAATATCCTCACACTCCGCTAACACCACGACAACATTATCCTCACGCGCCACTAACACCGCAACTACAATATCCTCCCGCTCCGCTAACACCGCAACTACAATATCCTCACACTCCGCTAACACCGCGACTACAATATCCTCCCGCTCCGCTAACACCGCGACTACAATATCCTCCCGCTCCGCTAACACCGCGACTACAATATACTCACACTCCGCTAACACCGCGACTACAATATCCTCCCGCTCCACTAACACCGCGACTACAATATCCTCCCGCTCCGCTAACACCGCGACTACAATATCCTCACACTCCGCTAACACCGCGACTACAATATCCTCACACTCCGCTAACACCGCGACTACAATATCCTCACACTCCGCTAACACCACGACAACATTATCCTCACGCGCCACTAACACCGCGACTACAATATCCTCCCGCTCCGCTAACACCGCAACTACAATATCCTCCCGCTCCGCTAACACCGCAACTACAATATCCTCCCGCTCCGCTAACACCGCAACTACAATATCCTCCCGCTCCGCTAACACCGCAACTACAATATCCTCCCGCTCCGCTAACACCGCGACTACAATATCCTCCCGCTCCGCTAACACCGCGACTACAATATCCTCACGCTCCGCTAACACCGCGACTACAATATCCTCCCGCTCTGCTAACACCGCAACTACAATATCCTCACACTCCGCTAACACCGCGACTACAATATCCTCACGCTCCGCTAACACCGCGACTACAATATCCTCCCGCTCCGCTAACACCGCAACTACAATATCCTCCCGCTCCGCTAACACCGCGACTACAATATCCTCACACTCTGCTAACACCGCGACTACAATATCCTCCCGCTCCGCTAACACCGCAACTACAATATCCTCCCGCTCCGCTAACACCGCGACTACAATATCCTCACACTCCGCTAACACCGCGACTACAATATCCTCCCGCTCCGCTAACACCGCGACTACAATATCCTCCCGCTCCGCTAACACCGCGACTACAATATACTCACACTCCGCTAACACCGCGACTACAATATCCTCCCGCTCCACTAACACCGCGACTACAATATCCTCCCGCTCCGCTAACACCGCGACTACAATATCCTCACACTCCGCTAACACCGCGACTACAATATCCTCACACTCCGCTAACACCGCGACTACAATATCCTCACACTCCGCTAACACCACGACAACATTATCCTCACGCGCCACTAACACCGCAACTACAATATCCTCCCGCTCCGCTAACACCGCAACTACAATATCCTCACACTCCGCTAACACCGCGACTACAATATCCTCCCGCTCCGCTAACACCGCGACTACAATATCCTCCCGCTCCGCTAACACCGCGACTACAATATACTCACACTCCGCTAACACCGCGACTACAATATCCTCCCGCTCCACTAACACCGCGACTACAATATCCTCCCGCTCCGCTAACACCGCGACTACAATATCCTCACACTCCGCTAACACCGCGACTACAATATCCTCACACTCCGCTAACACCGCGACTACAATATCCTCACACTCCGCTAACACCACGACAACATTATCCTCACGCGCCACTAACACCGCGACTACAATATCCTCCCGCTCCGCTAACACCGCGACTACAATATCCTCCCGCTCCGCTAACACCGCGACTACAATATCCTCCCGCTCCGATAACACCGCGACTACAATATCCTCCCGCTCCGCTAACACCGCGACTACAATATCCTCACACTCCGCTAACACCGCGACTACAATATCCTCCCGCTCCACTAACACCGCAACTACAATATCCTCCCGCTCCGCTAACACCGCGACTACAATATCCTCACACTCCGCTAACACCGCCACTACAATATCCTCCCGCTCCGCTAACACCGCGACTACAATATCCTCACACTCCGCTAACACCACGACTACATTATCCTCACGCGCCACTAACACCGCAACTACAATATCCTCGCGCTCCGCTAACACCGCGACTACAATATCCTCCCGCTCCGCTAACACCGCGACTACAATATCCTCCCGCTCCGCTAACACGGCGACTACAATATCCTCCCGCTCCGCTAACAGCGCGAATACAATATCCTCCCGCTCCGCTAACACCGCGACTACAATAGCCTCACACTCCGCTAACACCGCAACTACAATATCCTCACACTCCGCTAACACCGCAACTACAATATCCTCCCGCTCCGCTAACACCGCGACTACAATATCCTCCCGCTCCGCTAACACCGCGACTACAATATCCTCCCGCTCCGCTAACACCGCGACTACAATATCCTCCCGCTCCGCTAACACCGCGACTACAATATCCTCCCGCTCCGCTAACACGGCGACTACAATATCCTCCCGCTCCGCTAACACCGCGACTACAATATCCTCACACTCCGCTAACACCGCGACTACAATATCCTCACGCTCCGCTAACACCGCGACTACAATATCCTCACGCTCCGCTAACACCGCGACTACAATATCCTCCCGCTCCGCTAACACCGCGACTACAATATCCTCCCGCTCCGATAACACCGCGACTACAATATCCTCACACTCCGCTAACACCGCGACTACAATATCCTCCCGCTCCGCTAACACCGCGACTACAATATCCTCCCGCTCCGCTAACACCGCGACTACAATATCCTCCCGCTCCGCTAACACCGCGACTACAATATCCTCCCGCTCCGCTAACACCGCGACTACAATATCCTCACGCTCCGCTAACACCGCGACTACAATATCCTCACGCTCCGCTAACACCGCGACTACAATATCCTCACACTCCGCTAACATCGCGACTACAATATCCTCCCGCTCCGCTAACACCGCGACTACAATATCCTCACGCTCCGCTAACACCGCGACTACAATATCCTCCCGCTCCGCTAACACCGCGACAACAATATCCTCCCGCTCCGCTAACACCGCGACTACAATATCCTCACACTCCGCTAACACCGCGACTACATTATCCTCACACTCCGCTAACACCGCAACTACAATATCCTCACGCTCCGCTAACACCGCAACTACAATATCCTCCCGCTCCGCTAACACCGCAACTACAATATCCTCCCGCTCCGCTAACACCGCGACTACAATATCCTCACACTCCGCTAACACCGCGACTACAATATCCTCCCGCTCCGCTAACACCGCGACTACAATATCCTCCCGCTCCGCTAACACCGCGACTACAATATCCTCCCGCTCCGCTAACACCGCAACTACAATATCCTCTCGCTCCGCTAACACCGCGACTACAATATCCTCCCGCTCCACTAACACCGCAACTACAATATCCTCCCGCTCCGCTAACACCGCGACTACAATATACTCCCGCTCCGCTAACACCGCGACTACAATATCCTCCCGCTCCGCTAACACCGCGACTACAATATCCTCCCGCTCCGCTAACACCGCGACTACAATATCCTCCCGCTCCGCTAACACCGCGACTACAATATCCTCACACTCTGCTAACACCGCAACTACAATATCCTCCCGCTCCGCTAACACCGCGACTACAATATACTCCCGCTCCGCTAACACCGCGACTACAATATCCTCCCGCTCCGCTAACACCGCGACTACAATATCCTCCCGCTCCGCTAACACCGCGACTACAATATCCTCCCGCTCCGCTAACACCGCGACTACAATATCCTCACACTCTGCTAACACCGCAACTACAATATCCTCACACTCCGCTAACACCGCAACTACAATATCCTCCCGCTCCGCTAACACCGCAACTACAATATCCTCCCGCTCCGCTAACACCGCGACTACAATATCCTCACACTCCGCTAACACCGCGACTACAATATCCTCCCGCTCCGCTAACACCGCGACTACAATATCCTCCCGCTCCGCTAACACCGCGACTACAATATACTCACACTCCGCTAACACCGCGACTACAATATCCTCCCGCTCCGCTAACACCGCGACTACAATATCCTCACACTCCGCTAACACCGCGACTACAATATCCTCACACTCCGCTAACACCGCGACTACAATATCCTCACACTCCGCTAACACCACAACAACATTATCCTCACGCGCCACTAACACCGCAACTACAATATCCTCCCGCTCCGCTAACACCGCGACTACAATATCCTCCCGCTCCGCTAACACCGCGACAACAATATCCTCCCGCTCCGCTAACACCGCGACTACAATATCCTCCCGCTCCGATAACACCGCGACTACAATATCCTCCCGCTCCGCTAACACCGCGACTACAATATCCTCACACTCCGCTAACACCGCGACTACAATATCCTCCCGCTCCACTAACACCGCAACTACAATATCCTCCCGCTCCGCTAACACCGCGACTACAATATCCTCACACTCCGCTAACACCGCGACTACAATATCCTCCCGCTCCGCTAACACCGCGACTACAATATCCTCACACTCCGCTAACACCACGACTACATTATCCTCACGCGCCACTAACACCGCAACTACAATATCCTCGCGCTCCGCTAACACCGCGACTACAATATCCTCCCGCTCTGCTAACACCGCAACTACAATATCCTCCCGCTCCGCTAACACCGCGACTACAATATCCTCCCGCTCCGCTAACACAGCGACTACAATATCCTCCCGCTCCGCTAACAGCGCGAATACAATATCCTCCCGCTCCGCTAACACCGCGACTACAATATCCTCCCGCTCCGATAACACCGCGACTACAATATCCTCCCGCTCCGCTAACAGCGCGAATACAATATCCTCCCGCTCCGCTAACACCGCGAATACAATATCCTCACACTCCGCTAACACCGCGACTACAATAGCCTCACACTCCGCTAACACCGCAACTACAATATCCTCACACTCCGCTAACACCGCAACTACAATATCCTCACACTCCGCTAACAGCGCGAATACAATATCCTCCCGCTCCGCTAACACCGCGACTACAATATCCTCACACTCCGCTAACACCGCGACTACAATAGCCTCACACTCCGCTAACACCACGACTACATTATCCTCACACTCCGCTAACACCGCGACTACAATATCCTCCCGCTCCGCTAACACCGCAACTACAATATCCTCACACTCCGCTAACACCGCAACTACAATATCCTCACACTCTGCTAACACCGCGACTACAATATCCTCCCGCTCCGCTAACACCGCGACTACAATATCCTCACACTCCGCTAACACCACAACAACATTATCCTCACGCGCCACTAACACCGCAACTACAATATCCTCCCGCTCCGCTAACACCGCGACTACAATATCCTCCCGCTCCGCTAACACCGCGACAACAATATCCTCCCGCTCCGCTAACACCGCGACTACAATATCCTCCCGCTCCGCTAACACCGTGACGACAATATCCTCCCGCTCCGCTAACACCGCGACTACAATATCCTCCCGCTCCGCTAACACCGCGACTACAATATCCTCCCGCTCCACTAACACCATGACTACAATATCCTCCCGCTCCGCTAACACAGCGACTACAATATCCTCACGCTCCGCTAACACCGCAACTACAATATCTTCCCGCTCCGCTAACACCGCGACTACAATATCCTCCCGCTCCGCTAACACCGCGACTACAATATCCTCACACTCCGCTAACACAGCAACTACAATATCCTCCCGCTCCGCTAACACCGCGACTACAATATCCTCCCGCTCCGCTAACACCGCGACTACAATATCCTCCCGCTCCGCTAACACCGCGACTACAATATCCTCCCGCTCCGCTAACAGCGCGATTACAATATCCTCCCGCTCCGCTAACACCGCGACTACAATATCCTCACACTCCGCTAACACAGCAACTACAATATCCTCCCGCTCCGCTAACACCGCGACTACAATATCCTCCCGCTCCGCTAACACCGCGACTACAATATCCTCCCGCTCCGCTAACACCGCGACTACAATATCCTCCCGCTCCGCTAACACCGCGACTACAATATCCTCACACTCCGCTAACACCGCGACTACAATATCCTCACACTCCACTAACACCACGACTACATTATCCTCACGCGCCACTAACACCGCGACTACAATATCCTCCCGCTCCACTAACACCGCAACTACAATATCCTCACGCTCCGCTAACACCGCGACTACAATATCCTCCCGCTCCGCTAACACCGCGACTACAATATCCTCCCGCTCCGCTAACACCGCGATTACAATATCCTCCCGCTCCGCTAACACCGCAACTACAATATCCTCCCGCTCCGCTAACACCGCGACTACAATATCCTCCCGCTCCACTAACACCGCAACTACAATATCCTCCCGCTCCGCTAACACCGCGACTACAATATCCTCCCGCTCCGCTAACACGGCGACTACAATATCCTCCCGCTCCGCTAACACCGCGACTACAATATCCTCCCGCTCCGCTAACAGCGCGAATACAATATCCTCCCGCTCCGCTAACACCGCGACTACAATAGCCTCACACTCCGCTAACACCGCGACTACAATAGCCTCACACTCCGCTAACACCGTAACTACAATATCCTCCCGCTCCGCTAACAACGCAACTACAATATCCTCCCGCTCCGCTAACAACGCAACTACAATATCCTCCCGCTCCGCTAACACCGCGACTACAATATCCTCCCGCTCCGCTAACACCGCGACTACAATATCCTCCCGCTACGCTAACACCGCAACTACAATATCCTCACACTCCGCTAACACCGCGACTACAATATCCTCACGCTCCGCTAACACCGCGACTACAATATCCTCACGCTCCGCTAACACCGCGACTACAATATCCTCCCGCTCCGCTAACACCACGACTACAATATCCTCCCGCTCCGATAACACCGCGACTACAATATCCTCACACTCCGCTAACACCGCGACTATAATATCCTCACACTCCGCTAACACCGCGACTACAATATCCTCCCGCTCCGCTAACACCGCGACTACAATATCCTCCCGCTCCGCTAACACCGCGACTACAATATCCTCCCGCTCCGCTAACACCGCGACTACAATATCCTCCCGCTCCGCTAACATCGCGACTACAATATCCTCCCGCTCCGCTAACACCGCGACTACAATATCCTCCCGCTCCGCTAACACCGCGACTACAATATCCTCCCGCTCCGCTAACACCGCGACTACAATATCCTCCCGCTCCGCTAACACCGCGACTACAATATCCTCCCGCTCCGCTAACACCGCGACTACAATATCCTCCCGCTCCGCTAACACCGCGACTACAATATCCTCACACTCCGCTAACACCGCGACTACAATATCCTCACACTCCGCTAACACCGCGACTACATTATCCTCACACTCCGCAACTACAATATCCTCACGCTCCGCTAACACCGCGACTACAATATCCTCCCGCTCCGCTAACACAGCGACTACAATATCCTCCCGCTCCGCTAACAGCGCGATTACAATATCCTCCCGCTCCGCTAACACCGCGACTACAATATCCTCCCGCTCCGCTAACACCGCAACTACAATATCCTCCCGCTCCGATAACACCGCGACTACAATATCCTCACACTCCGCTAACACCGCGACTACAATATCCTCCCGCTCCGCTAACACCGCGACTACAATATCCTCCCGCTCCGCTAACACCGCAACTACAATATCCTCCCGCTCCGCTAACACCGCGACTACAATATCCTCACACTCCGCTAACACCACAACAACATTATCCTCACGCGCCACTAACACCGCAACTACAATATCCTCCCGCTCCGCTAACACCGCGACTACAATATCCTCCCGCTCCGCTAACACCGCGACAACAATATCCTCCCGCTCCGCTAACACCGCGACTACAATATCCTCCCGCTCCGCTAACACCGTGACGACAATATCCTCCCGCTCCGCTAACACCGCGACTACAATATCCTCCCGCTCCGCTAACACCGCGACTACAATATCCTCCCGCTCCACTAACACCATGACTACAATATCCTCCCGCTCCGCTAACACAGCGACTACAATATCCTCACGCTCCGCTAACACCGCAACTACAATATCTTCCCGCTCCGCTAACACCGCGACTACAATATCCTCCCGCTCCGCTAACACCGCGACTACAATATCCTCACACTCCGCTAACACAGCAACTACAATATCCTCCCGCTCCGCTAACACCGCGACTACAATATCCTCCCGCTCCGCTAACACCGCGACTACAATATCCTCCCGCTCCGCTAACACCGCGACTACAATATCCTCCCGCTCCGCTAACAGCGCGATTACAATATCCTCCCGCTCCGCTAACACCGCGACTACAATATCCTCACACTCCGCTAACACAGCAACTACAATATCCTCCCGCTCCGCTAACACCGCGACTACAATATCCTCCCGCTCCGCTAACACCGCGACTACAATATCCTCCCGCTCCGCTAACACCGCGACTACAATATCCTCCCGCTCCGCTAACACCGCGACTACAATATCCTCACACTCCGCTAACACCGCGACTACAATATCCTCACACTCCACTAACACCACGACTACATTATCCTCACGCGCCACTAACACCGCGACTACAATATCCTCCCGCTCCACTAACACCGCAACTACAATATCCTCACGCTCCGCTAACACCGCGACTACAATATCCTCCCGCTCCGCTAACACCGCGACTACAATATCCTCCCGCTCCGCTAACACCGCGACTACAATATCCTCCCGCTCCGCTAACACCGCAACTACAATATCCTCCCGCTCCGCTAACACCGCGACTACAATATCCTCCCGCTCCACTAACACCGCAACTACAATATCCTCCCGCTCCGCTAACACCGCGACTACAATATCCTCCCGCTCCGCTAACACGGCGACTACAATATCCTCCCGCTCCGCTAACACCGCGACTACAATATCCTCCCGCTCCGCTAACAGCGCGAATACAATATCCTCCCGCTCCGCTAACACCGCGACTACAATAGCCTCACACTCCGCTAACACCGCGACTACAATAGCCTCACACTCCGCTAACACCGTAACTACAATATCCTCCCGCTCCGCTAACAACGCAACTACAATATCCTCCCGCTCCGCTAACACCGCGACTACAATATCCTCCCGCTCCGCTAACACCGCGACTACAATATCCTCCCGCTACGCTAACACCGCAACTACAATATCCTCACACTCCGCTAACACCGCGACTACAATATCCTCACGCTCCGCTAACACCGCGACTACAATATCCTCACGCTCCGCTAACACCGCGACTACAATATCCTCCCGCTCCGCTAACACCACGACTACAATATCCTCCCGCTCCGATAACACCGCGACTACAATATCCTCACACTCCGCTAACACCGCGACTATAATATCCTCACACTCCGCTAACACCGCGACTACAATATCCTCCCGCTCCGCTAACACCGCGACTACAATATCCTCCCGCTCCGCTAACACCGCGACTACAATATCCTCCCGCTCCGCTAACACCGCGACTACAATATCCTCCCGCTCCGCTAACATCGCGACTACAATATCCTCCCGCTCCGCTAACACCGCGACTACAATATCCTCCCGCTCCGCTAACACCGCGACTACAATATCCTCCCGCTCCGCTAACACCGCGACTACAATATCCTCCCGCTCCGCTAACACCGCGACTACAATATCCTCCCGCTCCGCTAACACCGCGACTACAATATCCTCCCGCTCCGCTAACACCGCGACTACAATATCCTCACACTCCGCTAACACCGCGACTACAATATCCTCACACTCCGCTAACACCGCGACTACATTATCCTCACACTCCGCAACTACAATATCCTCACGCTCCGCTAACACCGCGACTACAATATCCTCCCGCTCCGCTAACACAGCGACTACAATATCCTCCCGCTCCGCTAACACCGCAACTACAATATCCTCCCGCTCCGATAACACCGCGACTACAATATCCTCACACTCCGCTAACACCGCGACTACAATATCCTCCCGCTCCGCTAACACCGCGACTACAATATCCTCCCGCTCCGCTAACACCGCAACTACAATATCCTCCCGCTCCGCTAACACCGCGACTACAATATCCTCCCGCTCCGCTAACACCGCAACTACAATATCCTCACGCTCCGCTAACACCGCAACTACAATATCCTCCCGCTCCGCTAACACCGCGACTACAATATCCTCCCGCTCCGCTAACACCGCGACTACAATATCCTCCCGCTCCGCTAACACCGCAACTACAATATCCTCCCGCTCCGATAACACCGCGACTACAATATCCTCCCGCTCCGCTAACACCGCAACTACAATATCCTCACGCTCCGCTAACACCGCAACTACAATATCCTCCCGCTCCGCTAACACCGCGACTACAATATCCTCCCGCTCCGCTAACACCGCGACTACAATATCCTCCCGCTCCGCTAACACCGCGACTACAATATCCTCCCGCTCCGCTAACACCACGACTACAATATCCTCCCGCTCCGCTAACACCGCGACTACAATATCCTCCCGCTCCGCTAACACCGCGACTACAATATCCTCCCGTTCCGCTAACACCGCGACTACAATATCCTCCCGCTCCGCTAACACCGCAACTACAATATCCTCCCGCTCCGCTAACACCGCGACTACAATATCCTCCCGCTCCGCTAACACCGCGACTACAATATCCTCCCGCTCCACTAACACCGCAACTACAATATCCTCCCACTCCGCTAACACCGCGACTACAATATCCTCCCGCTCCGCTAACACCGCGACTACAATATCCTCACGCTCCGCTAACACCGCGACTACAATATCCTCCCGCTCCGCTAACAGCGTGAATACAATATCCTCACGCTCCGCTAACACCGCGACTACAATATCCTCCCATACTATGAATGTACAGAAATAATAAAAAAAAGTGTAAACACTTCCCCACTCGTGCTTGCAAAATGATGCAGGACACCCTGTGCTCATGCTTGGCGAGTTGGTGATGTCACCGCTCTCAGCGGCAGCGTGGACGCAGCCTCATTTTGCAAGAGCGAGCTGTTGAAGTATGTAAGTATTTAGATTGCGCTTATAGTGCCGGCGACGCGACGTCGCCCGAAAACAAATGCATTGTCGCCGCCGCGCACCCTTATAGTAAGCGCAACGCGATTTTTTGAAGCCAGCAAAATATTTGATTTTTTAGGGGCTGAACCAATCACCCACGCCGACACAAAGCGAAATACAACTTTCGCTAGCGGCGACGGGTGACGTCACGCGTCTCCGTCGCGGCCACTATATGCGCGGCCTTAGACATATTTGTATTTACATTGTATACCGTTTAATAAAGGGTTTTTTTTCATGTGATTTTGATTACATCAGGCAGGGGGGGCCCGAGAAATTTCATGGATAAAAAGGGGGGCTCGGCATAAAAAGTTTGCTCACCCCTGGTATATGGTGTGGTGGGTTTGGAGCTTGCAAGGTAAGGGGGAATGGGGGGTTGTCAATTTAAATTGGTAAACAATTTTTTGGAGGTTTGTGTCCCTTCCTATCTAGTTTTAAGATCACTCACCCCACTTTTAAATGGCAGGGGTTATGGACCTGTGAGTGACCTGTCTATTGGGACAGTTCTCCTCCAATAGAGAGGTTGGGAGAGCTTTTCCAGGTAGAGTTAGTACTTGCAGAAGAGGAGATAGCTCGGCGGGTTTGCAAGCTTACGATGCTTTGGCCAAAGACTTTAACTAAATGACCCTCGCTTACTGTATGAAGAAAAACAGAGCAGTATTTAACTACTGCAGATCATGTCATATTGGATGTAGCACTGAGGCTTCAGGTCTTTTGTTAACTGGAGAATGACAGGAACTGTGAATTTTACCTCCATATCAATATAAGAATTTGCATTAAGTGTTGCATACAGTCGGCACATACAGTCGGCACATAGTAGGAGGTGGTTGGAAAAAACAGACATACGTCCATAAGGTTCAACCTATGCTAAATGTAGACAGATATTTATTCTATATTTGTATTTACAGTATGTTGACCCAGAGGAAGGCGAAGAAAAAACCCCAGTGACATCATCTAATGACATCTCATAAGCGGAAAAATACATTCAATAAGATTTCTCCCTGGATCAACATCCTTCCCGTTTCCTGATTCGGTGTGTCCCTGTATACCTTGTTCAACTTTTTTTTGAAGAGATCTATTGTATTTGTAGTGTTATTGGAGTGTTTTTAACCTTTCACCTCCAGATGGACCAGCATGCATTGCAGGGCGGAACACGTTCAGCGTGTATATGCATTCGGGATTTGCAGGTACGGCGGCAGGAAGAGGACTTGCTTACCTTGTCAAGATCATATAGAAAACCCTATTAAAAAAAAAGCAGAAGAGAAGGAAGTTTAGAAGTGCGTTTTAAATGCCAAAAACATATAATGTGGAGATAACGGGAAAAAGTTTCATCTTTCAAAATACTTTTTATCTTCAACATCATTTTAAGAGCTAAAACTAGTTTAATATTTATCTTCTTCATATATTTGTTTTTTTTTAACCTAAATATTGGAAAATGTGCACCATAAGATGCTCTTTCTTTATATATGTAAATAACCAATCTGTTTCCGCGACCATTTTTCTGTAGTTAAATATTAGTTTAATATTATTTAATTGTTTATATTGCGTGCCAGTCATGCACAGAATGAGACATTGTGGTTACACGCTCCCCAAATACATGTTATCCAACGGTGATTACTATGATCTTCTCAGTCTGGTCTCTTGCAATCTTAGTCCCATTATGCTTTTTTTTTTATTAGAGGGAAAAAAGGAATAAAAACACCAAGTTCTAGCTATCTATTAGCAAATTATAACGGTCACAGGAAGTAATGAGCAGAGCAGGGTGGGGGCGCGCTGATCCTTCCATGTAGTAACACAGGAGGGAGCGGGAGGAGGGGGAGGAGCGGGAGGAGGGGGAGGAGCGGGAGGAGGGGGGGAGGAGGGGGAGGAGGGGGGGAGGAGGGGGGGTGGGACCTTTTATCGGTCCAACAGGTAGTTGATGTTACAGGCTTTCCAACCTCTCAGGGCTGAGACCTGATGAAGGTCACCGAGAGGTTGGAGAGCCTGTAACATATCAACTACTTTTTAGTCCAATGAAACGTCTCATACCCCCTTACTCCCGCTCCCTCCTTTGTTACTACAAAGAAGTAATGAGGATCCTTCATACAACCCCCAAGGCTGCGGCCCCAGTCACTTTGTGAAAGCGCGCGTTGGAGCGTGCGCAAGTAAGTGCCACGATCTGCATTCTAGGGGTAGCGATCAGCGCCGTCTTAACATATGGGTATGCTGGCAGTTGCCCGGGGCCCCTAATGTGGTTAAGATGGCCCTGGTAGCGATGGGATGTGCGGGGAGGGGGCGGGGGGGGACGCGGCCACCGTTGTGCGCACAGCTGCGGCCACCAGGGACAAAGCCTAAGGCTGCGCTTATAGTGCCGGCGGCGTCACATCAAAACAAATGCATTGCCGCCGTCGCGTGCGCTTATAGAACGCGCGACGCGACGGATTGGTCGCGATCGCTGGAAGTCATCTCTATTTGATTTTTCCAGCGACCGCAGCCTGACGTCACCGTCGCACCACCGGCACTATAAGCGCAGCCTGACGTCACCGTCGCATCACCGGCACTATAAGCGCAGCCTGACGTCACCGTCGCATCACCGGCACTATAAGCGCAGCCTGACGTCACCGTCGCATCACCGGCACTATAAGCGCAGCCTGACGTCACCGTCGCATCACCGGCACTATAAGCGCAGCCTGACGTCACCGTCGCATCACCGGCACTATAAGCGCAGCCTGACGTCACCGTCGCACCAGCGGCACTATAAGCGCAGCCTGACGTCACCGTCGCATCACCGGCACTATAAGCGCAGCCTGACGTCACCGTCGCATCACCGGCACTATAAGCGCAGCCTGACGTCACCGTCGCATCACCGGCACTATAACCGCAGCCTGACGTCACCGTCGCACCACCGGCACTATAACCGCAGCCTGATGTCACCGTCGCATCACCGGCACTATAAGCGCAGCCTGACGTCACCGTCGCATCACCGGCGCTATAAGCGCAGCCTGACGTCACCGTCGCACCACCGGCACTATAAGCGCAGCCTGACGTCACCGTCGCATCACCGGCACTATAAGCGCAGCCTGACGTCACCGTCGCACCACCGGCACTATAAGCGCAGCCTGACGTCACCGTCGCATCACCGGCGCAATAACCGCAGCCTGACGTCACCGTCGCATCACCGGCACTATAAGCGCAGCCTGACGTCACCGTCGCATCACCGGCGCTATAAGCGCAGCCTGACGTCACCGTCGCATCACCGGCACTATAAGCGCAGCCTGACGTCACCGTCGCACCACCGGCACTATAAGCGCAGCCTGACGTCACTGTCGCATCAGCGGCACTATAAGCGCAGCCTGACGTCACCGTCGCATCACCGGCGCTATAACCGCAGCCTGACGTCACCGTCGCACCACCGGCGCTATAAGCGCAGCCTGACGTCACCGTCGCATCACCGGCACTATAACCGCAGCCTGACGTCACCGTCGCATCACCGGCACTATAAGCGCAGCCTGACGTCACCGTCGTATCACCGGCACTATAACCGCAGCCTGACGTCACCGTCGCATCACCGGCACTATAAGCGCAGCCTGACGTCACCGTCGCATCACCGGCGCTATAACCGCAGCCTGACGTCACCGTCGCACCACCGGCGCTATAAGCGCAGCCTGACGTCACCGTCGCATCACCGGCACTATAACCGCAGCCTGACGTCACCGTCGCATCACCGGCACTATAAGCGCAGCCTGACGTCACCGTCGCATCACCGGCACTATAAGCGCAGCCTGACGTCACCGTCGTATCACCGGCACTATAACCGCAGCCTGACGTCACCGTCGCATCAGCGGCACTATAAGCGCAGCCTGACGTCACCGTCGCATCACCGGCACTATAAGCGCAGCCTGACGTCACCGTCGCATCACCGGCACTATAAGCGCAGCCTGACGTCACCGTCGCATCACCGGCACTATAAGCGCAGCCTGACGTCACCGTTGTATCACCGGCACTATAACCGCAGCCTGACGTCACCGTCGTATCACCGGCGCTATAAGCGCAGCCTGACGTCACCGTCGTATCACCGGCACTATAACCGCAGCCTGATGTCACCGTCGCATCACCGGCGCTATAACCGCAGCCTGACGTCACCGTCGCATCACCGGCACTATAAGCGCAGCCTGACGTCACCGGCGCAACACCGGCACTATAAGCGCAGCCTGACGTCACCGTCGCATCACCGGCGCTATAAGCGCAGCCTGACGTCACCGTCGCACCACCGGCACTATAACCGCAGCCTGACGTCACCGGCGCATCACCGGCGCTATAAGCGCAGCCTGACGTCACTGTCGCATCACCGGTACTATAAGCGCAGCCTGACGTCACCGTCGCATCACCGGCGCTATAACCGCAGCCTGACGTCACCGGCGCTATAACCGCAGCCTGACGTCACCGTCGCATCACCGGCACTATAAGCGCAGCCTGACGTCACCGTCGCATCACCGGCACTATAACCGCAGCCTGACGTCACCGTCGCATCACCGGCGCTATAACCGCAGCCTGACGTCACCGTCGCATCACCGGCACTATAAGCGCAGCCTGACGTCACCGTCGCATCACCGGCACTATAAGCGCAGCCTGACGTCACCGTCGCATCACCGGCACTATAACCGCAGCCTGACGTCACCGTCGCATCACCGGCGCTATAACCGCAGCCTGACGTCACCGTCGCACCACCGGCACTATAAGCGCAGCCTGACGTCACCGTCGCACCACCGGCACTATAAGCGCAGCCTGACGTCACCGTCGCATCACCGGCACTATAACCGCAGCCTGACGTCACCGTCGCATCACCGGCGCTATAAGCGCAGCCTGACGTCACCGTCGCATCACCGGCACTATAAGCGCAGCCTGACGTCACCGTCGCATCACCGGCACTATAAGCGCAGCCTGACGTCACCGTCGCACCACCGGCACTATAAGCGCAGCCTGACGTCACCGTCGCATCACCGGCGCTATAACCGCAGCCTGACGTCACCGTCGCATCACCGGCACTATAAGCGCAGCCTGACGTCACCGTCGCATCACCGGCACTATAAGCGCAGCCTGACGTCACCGTCGCATCACCGGCGCTATAAGCGCAGCCTGACGTCACCGTCGCATCACCGGCACTATAAGCGCAGCCTGACGTCACCGTCGCACCACCGGCACTATAACCGCAGCCTGATGTCACCGTCGCATCACCGGCACTATAAGCGCAGCCTGACGTCACCGTCGCATCACCGGCACTATAAGCGCAGCCTGACGTCACCGTCGCATCACCGGCACTATAACCGCAGCCTGACGTCACCGTCGCATCACCGGCACTATAAGCGCAGCCTGACGTCACCGTCGCATTACCGGCACTATAACCGCAGCCTGACGTCACCGTCGCATTACCGGCACTATAACCGCAGCCTGACGTCACCGTCGCATCACCGGCACTATAACCGCAGCCTGACGTCACCGTCGCATCACCGGCACTATAACCGCAGCCTGACGTCACCGTCGCACCACCGGCACTATAAGCGCAGCCTGACGTCACCGTCGCACCACCGGCACTATAAGCGCAGCCTGACGTCACCGTCGCACCACCGGCGCTATAAGCGCAGCCTGACGTCACCGTTGCATCAGCGGCACTATAACCGCAGCCTGACGTCACCGTCGCATCACCGCTACTATAAGCGCAGCCTGACGTCACCGTCGTATCACCGGCACTATAACCGCAGCCTGATGTCACCGTCGCACCACCGGCACTATAAGCGCAGCCTGACGTCACCGTCGCACCACCGGCACTATAACCGCAGCCTGACGTCACCGTCGCAACACCGGCACTATAACCGCAGCCTGACGTCACCGTCGCATCACCGGCGCTATAAGCGCAGCCTGACGTCACCGTCGCATTACCGGCACTATAAGCGCAGCCTGACGTCACCGTCGCACCACCGGCACTATAACCGCAGCCTGACGTCACCGGCGCATCACCGGCACTATAAGCGCAGCCTGACGTCACCGTCGCATCACCGGCACTATAATCGCAGCCTGACGTCACCGTCGCATCGCCGGCACTATAAGCGCAGCCTGACGTCACCGGCGCATCACCGGCACTATAACCGCAGCCTGACGTCACCGGCGCATCACCGGCGCTATAAGCGCAGCCTGACGTCACCGTCGCATCACCGGTACTATAAGCGCAGCCTGACGTCACCGTCGCATCACCGGCGCTATAACCGCAGCCTGACGTCACCGGCGCATCACCGGCGCTATAACCGCAGCCTGACGTCACCGTCGCATCACCGGTACTATAAGCGCAGCCTGACGTCACCGTCGCATCACCGGCACTATAAGCGCAGCCTGACGTCACCGTCGCATCACCGGCACTATAATCGCAGCCTGACGTCACCGTCGCATCACCGGCACTATAATCGCAGCCTGACGTCACCGTCGCACCACCGGCACTATAAGCGCAGCCTGACGTCACCGTCGCATCACCGGCACTATAAGCGCAGCCTGACGTCACCGTCGCATCACCGGCACTATAAGCGCAGCCTGACGTCACCGTCGCATCACCGGCACTATAAGCGCAGCCTGACGTCACCGTCGCATCACCGGCACTATAAGCGCAGCCTGACGTCACCGTCGCATCACCGGCACTATAATCGCAGCCTGACGTCACCGTCGCATCACCGGCACTATAATCGCAGCCTGACGTCACCGTCGCATCACCGGCACTATAACCGCAGCCTGACGTCACCGGCGCATCACCGGCACTATAAGCGCAGCCTGACGTCACCGTCGTATCACCGGCACTATAACCGCAGCCTAATACTTTGCAGCCCGCCCCTAAATTCCCATTTATTAACCCCATGTTATCAAGTGCAGAGTATTGCTAAAAAAAAAGGTGCCTGTAAGAAACAAAAATGTATATACGGTTAGATCTAGAAACGGTCCTTATTTATTCTCTTATTTAACAGACTCCCAGCCCCCAGGCCCCTGGCAGAGAAGCGGTTAATAGGGGGTGATTGACAACGCTGTCTGCTCCCCACCAATGGAGTCACCTCATGCACTACATTGTATCAGTGCACCACTCGCAGAAGGGGCAGGGTGAGGGAGAGATAGGAAGGAAGTTGGACTCGCCCTAACCTCCCGGTTACAATACTGTTACACACGGCCAGAATTACCGTTAATAAAGACTATAAATAAATATAGAACTATAAACATACAAATGTCCCATTCTTCTGTTTACTCAAAAAGCCAACTTTAACCCATTAAATGTCACTTACATTAGTAACCCGATGTTGACCGAACTCTTGTAAATAATTGAACAGTATAACTGGCTTCCTTAAATAAATAAAACTGAGCTAAAAGCAAAGATTCAAGTACTCGTTTGTAACGTTGTTTACTGCCCTGTCCACAAACATTACCCACCTGCAGGCATGATCCCCCTGATGCAGACGAGTCTCCCGCTCACCCCTCGCATGCAAGTCTCCGCTCACCCCTCGCATGCAAGTCTCCGCTCACCCCTCGCATGCAAGTCTCCGCTCACCCCTCGCATGCAAGTCTCCGCTCACCACCCGCAGGCAAGTCTCCGCTCACCCCTCGCATGCAAGTCTCCGCTCACCCCTCGCATGCAAGTCTCCGCTCACCCCTCGCATGCAAGTCTCCGCTCACCCCTCGCATGCAAGTCTCCGCTCACCCCTCGCATGCAAGTCTCCGCTCACCCCTCGCATGCAAGACTGACCCCTTAACCATGTCACTGCCATTAGTACACTTTGCCACTAGGAGGGACTGACCCTTAACCATGTCACTGCCATTAGTACACTTTGACCCTAGGAGGGACTGACCCCTTAACCATGTCACTGCCATTAGTACACTTTGCCCCTAGGAGGGACTGACCCTTAACCCTGTCACTGCCATTAGTACACTTTGACCCTAGGAGGGACTGACCCCTTAACCATGTCACTGCCATTAGTACACTTTGCCCCTAGGAGGGCTGAGCCCTTAACCCTGTCACTGCCATTAGTACACTTTGCCTCTAGGAGGGACTGACCCTTAACCATGTCACTGCCATTAGTACACTTTGACCCTAGGAGGGACTGAGCCCTTAACCATGTCACTGCCATTAGTACACTTTACCCCTAGGAGGGACTGACCCCTTAACCATGTCACTGCCATTAGTACACTTTGCCTCTAGGAGGGACTGACCCTTAACCATGTCACTGCCATTAGTACACTTTGCCCCTAGGAGGGACAGAGCCCTTAACCATGTCACTGCCATTAGTACACTTTGCCCCTAGGAGGGACTGACCCCTTAACCCTGTCACTGCCATTAGTACACTTTGCCCCTAGGAGGGACTGAGCCCTTAACCATGTCACTGCCATTACTACACTTTGGCCCTAGGAGGGACTGACCCCTTAACCATGTCACTGCCATTAGTACACTTTGCTCTAGGAGGGACTGACCCCCTAACCATGTCACTGCCATTAGTACACTTTGCCCCTGGGAGGGACTGACCCTTTAACCCTGTCACTGCAATTAGTACACTTTGCCCCTAGGAGGGACTGAGCCCTTAACCATGTCACTGCCATTAGTACACTTTGCCCCTAGGAGGGACTGAGCCCTTAACCATGTCACTGCCATTAGTACACTTTGCCCCGAGGAGGGACTGACCCCTTAACCATGTCACTGCCATTAGTACACTTTGCCCCTAGGAGGGACTGACCCTTAACCATGTCACTGCCATTAGTACACTTTGCCCCTAGGAGGGACTGACCCTTAACCATGTCACTGCCATTAGTACACTTTGCCCCTAGGAGGGACTGACCCTTAACCATGTCACTGCCATTAGTACACTTTGCCCCTAGGAGGGACTGACCCCTTAACCATGTCACTGCCATTAGTACACTTTGCCCCTAGGAGAGACTGACCCCTTAACCATGTCACTGCCATTAGTACACTTTGCCCCTAGGAGAGACTGACCCCTTAACCATGTCACTGCCATTAGTACACTTTGCCCCTAGGAGGGACTGACCCCTTAACCATGTCATTGCCATTAGCACACTTTGCCCCTAGGAGAGACTGACCCCTTAACCATGTCACTGCCATTAGTACACTTTGCCCCTAGGAGGGACTGAGCCCTTAACCATGTCACTGCCATTAGTACACTTTGCCCCTGGGAGAGACTGACCCCTTAACCATGTCACTGCCATTAGTACACTTTGCCCCTAGGAGGGACTGACCCTTAACCATGTCACTGCCATTAGTACACTTTGCCCCTAGGAGGGACTGAGCCCTTAACCATGTCACTGCCATTAGTACACTTTGCCCCTAGGAGGGACTGACCCTTAACCCTGTCACTGCCATTAGTACACTTTGCCCCTAGGAGGGACTGACCCCTTAACCATGTCACTGCCATTAGTACACTTTGCCTCTAGGAGGGCTGAGCCCTTAACCATGTCACTGCCATTACTACACTTTGCCCCTAGGAGGGACTGAGCCCTTAACCATGTCACTGCCATTAGTACACTTTGCCCCTAGGAGGGACTGACCCTTAACCCTGTCACTGCCATTAGTACACTTTGCCCCTAGGAGGGACTGACCCCTTAACCATGTCACTGCCATTAGTACACTTTGCCTCTAGGAGGGCTGAGCCCTTAACCATGTCACTGCCATTAGTACACTTTGCCCCTAGGAGAGATGAGCCCTTAACCATGTCACTGCCATTAGTACACTTTGCCCCTAGGAGGGACTGAGCCCTTAACCATGTCACTGCCATCAGTACACTTTGCCCCTAGGAGGGACTGAGCCCTTAACCATGTCACTGCCATTAGTACACTTTGCCCCTAGGAGGGACTGACCTTTTAACCATGTCACTGCCATTAGTACACTTTGCCCCTAGGAGGGACTGAGCCCTTAACCATGTCACTGCCATTAGTACACTTTGCCCCTAGGAGGGACTGACCCCTTAACCATGTCACTGCCATTAGTACACTTTACCCCTAGGAGGGACTGACCCCTTAACCATGTCACTGCCATTAGTACACTTTACCCCTAGGAGGGACTGACCCCTTTACCAGGTCACTGCGATTAGTACACTTTATCCCTAGGAGGGACTGACCCCTTAACCATGTCACTGCCATTAGTACACTTTATCCCTAGGAGGGACTGACCCCTTAACCATGTCACTGCCATTAGTACACTTTACCCCTAGGAGGGACTGACCCCTTAACCATGTCACTGCCATTAGTACACTTTATCCCTAGGAGGGACTGACCCCTTAACCATGTCACTGCCATTAGTACACTTTACCCCTAGGAGGGACTGACCCCTTAACCATGTCACTGCCATTAGTACACTTTACCCCTAGGAGGGACTGACCCCTTAAACATGTAAAAATAGCAAATCTTTAAATAAAAAAAATGATATATATATAAATAAAATTGTGGAAAAGGTTAAAACCGAGACGTAACTGTCGACCCGTTTGCCCTTCTTTATATAGAAGCGAAAGAAACTCACCAGCCTGGAATTCCTCTTGGACTCTCGGATCTGTGTTGTGAGCTTTTCCAGCTCCATCTGATGCACTTCTAGGTAGGCTCTGTGAAGGGACCAAGACGTGAGCATCCGGGCAGTGCCAACTGTACCCAGAGTGCATTCCCGCCACCGCCCAACGCAAAAACACCTCTTCCCCACCAAGCACGTCAACAGCCTGGTCTCCCAACAACGTCTCCCACATACACAGGCAGGTACCCACTATCAAGGTCACGCTCTGCCATCTGCTACTTGTCCTACTGTCCCAAAGTCATGACATCGGACGGCGCTCCGCTGGACTTGTGTGAATAATGGTGCTGGTTTATTGAAGGATCAGTTTTTCGCCCATAAACCACCACGATTATTCACACACGTGCAGTGGAGCGCCGTCTCATTCTCTGTTCCTGCGTGTGGTCCTCGTTCTATGGGGAAGACAGTCCCCCCCCCCCCCCTGTACTGGAAGAATCTAAGTGTTCCTACGTCCCATTTGTTGCACTAATCACAAAGCCGTGTTTTCGGTTATTTAAGAACTGCCCAGGCCACACAATGCTTTCCCCCCCCCCCCCCCAATTATTTTTATAGGTTTGAAGCAGGTTTATATCAGGGGGGCAGGTAGGAGCGCCGAAGGGGCTATGTGGGGATATCAAAATGGTGGCTTTAATGCACTGAAGTAACACGGGCCAATAGGAAGCCATATCGTCATCCCTTGTGGGGAGGTATGTATGTATCTTGGGGAGCAGGTGGTCCCCAGAGAGGAAATTAACATGGTCAGGCTCCGGAGAGCCCCTCCTTCCTACCTAGAGGGGAAACAATAATTTTAGGGAGCATTTGCTCCTTTAATAAAAACAAAAACAGTGAAATCAGTAAAATTTTGCAAGACTGAGAAATACAGAAGAATTTACAACGCATCTGATCTCAGACGCGCTATTAGAGAGGGTTGGGGGTCCTTACAATGTATCTGATCTCCGAACCGCTATTAGAGAGGGTTGGGGTTCCTTATAATGCATCTGATCTCAGATGCGCTATTAGGAAGGGTTGGGGTTCTGCAGAATTTCCCAATATAATTATTGGGTTCCTTAATCAAAATTGTATTAGAAGTATGTCTGCTGCTAGATCCTTTAGTCACATTGTATCTTCTTGTCACCCCTTTAGTGTCTAAAGCCCTCTCCTGCCTTAAACCCTTCTCACTGACTGCCCCACACCTCTGGAATGCCCCTCCCCTCAATACCCGACTACCACCCTCTCTGTCCACCTTTAAGACCCACCTTAAGACCCACCTGCTTACGGAAGTATATGAATAGCACTGTGGCTGATACTTTACACCTCATACATAAAGCTTGGCCCCTGCAGACGCACTTACCAGAACTCCCTCCTACTGTCTCTGTACGTTCCTCCTACTTAGCAATTAGATTATAAGCTCTTCGGAGCAGGGACTCCTTTTCCTAAATGTTACTTTTATGTATCAGGGAAAATAGGGGATACAATGTGTTTGTATCCCTGAAGAAATTCACGTATATGCACACTCCTGGGAGTAAAATATAACTTTTAATACATAATAGATACATGCACCCAAAAATTGCTCTCAAAAAATGTATATAGATACTCCAGTCAATAATTGTTACTGGAGTCCTAGAGACTCAAGGGGGTGCAACCAGCCAAGGTGAGCCCAAAAGAGCTCAGCACTACAACCACTCGTGCAGAAAATGCATTACCAAACGTAGCAGCAGGGGTTAATCATGGAAATACTGACTAGCAACACTGCATAAATAATGCCATACACTAGCTGCTACACTGTTTTTAGATAAATATCTGCACTAGTGAATTGCTGGAAAAAACACTATGTTAAAACAGCCCCATAACGGGGACTGATGACATAATCAGTATTTCTATATACATTTTTTGAGAGCAATTTTTGGGTGCATGTATCTAAACTATTTAATTCACTTTTAATGTTCACTATACCTCTTTTTTTGGTAATACAGGCATACCCCCGCATTAACGTACGCAATGGGACCGGAGCATGTATGTAAAGCGAAAATGTACTTAAAGTGAAGCACTACCTTTCCCCACTTATCGATGCATGTTCTGTACAGCAATCGTCATATACGTGCATAAGTGATGTAAATAACACATTTGTAACAGGCTCTATAGTCTCCGCGCTTGCGCACAGCTTCGGTACAGGTAGGGAGCCGGTATTGCTGTTCAGGACGTGCTGACAGGCGCATGCGCGAGCTGCCGTTTGCCTATTGGGCGATATGTACTTACTCGCGAGTGTACTTAAAGTGAGTGTCCTTAAAGCGGGGTATGCCTGTATATATTTTAAGTATTATGTATTAAAAGTTATATTTTACTCCCAGGAGTATGCATATAAGTGAATTTCTTCAGGGATACAAACACATTGTATCCCCTATTTTCCCTGATTCACTTCTATTCACGGTTGCACCTACCTGCATTGATAATTATCGATTAATAGATATTATTTTCAATATTTCAATTAGTATGATTTAGTTGATCATTCCCTAACCCCCGCACTTTCCTTTACTTTTATGTATGAAGCGCTTATTCCCATGATGTATTATGTGTTGATTATATGATTGTCAAGTGTATTACTGCTTTGAAGCGCTATGTACACCAGGGGTGCGCAAACTGGGGGGCGTGATATTTTCGGTGGGGGGGATGGAGGGGGGGGGGGGGGCGACAGTTACAGAGGCCTCGCACTTCCCCGAAGGTATTTAAATTAAATGCCGGGGACCCTGCAAGGTCTCTGTAACTTTACTTATCTTAATTTTCCAGCGACACATCGCCATGGCAATCCAGCGGCAAATGACGCTGCGGTGTCACGTGACGTCACGTTGACATCACATGACCCTGCGGCGTCATGTGCCGCCGGAGCCGAGCAGGGGTGAGTAGGGTTGCCAAGTGTCCAGTATTGAACTGGACTGTTCTGTATTTGGACACTGTCCAGTTACAAATTAGCGGTAATACTGGACATGTATGTGTCCGGTATTACCTCTATGGACACAGCGACCTGACCGGTTTAGGGGGGTCGCGGGATTTCCCTGAGCAGGGCTCTTGCAAAGGGGCTGGGCCGCTTCCTCCATTCTGATTGGCTGCATTACCCAGCAGCAGCCAACCAGGAGAAGGAGTCAGGAGCCTGGAGGTGGGACCAAGGAGAGGAGGAAACATCATGGAGCGGAGAGGGGTGTGTGTGTCTCAAGCTCTACGCACCTTTCACCATTGTGTCTAGTAGTTTTGGTAAGCCACCTGGGAACCCTAGGTGAGAGCAGACAGGGGGCGCAGGGAGAAGAGTTTGCGCACCCCTGATATATATTAATGGCACTATATAAATAACAATATACATACATACATACACGTATGGCCAGCTGAAAGGTCAGCGAGGTTACATTTATGACCGCTGGCCAGAACCTGCTGTGACGTTCCCGGTAAGAAAGTTGAGCTTTATAAGAATGATATAGGGATATTATAGGACTGAGAACCAGGAACCTTAGAAATGGTGCGAGCTGGACTCACCCCAAACCCTTCTTCAGGGCTTCGTACACCTCGTCCACTCGATCAGGCTGAGGCACCTTGGGGGGAGGGATTTGTGCGACATTGAAAACATTCTCCGGACCCTACAGCCAGACTTTCGGGAGACTGTGGGGGTGCTGAAGGCGGGGAGATGCCTATAAGAACAAGAAGAAAAAAACAGCATTACAGCTCATCCACATTTTAAAGGCGCGAGCCCCGTAGGACATGTAACACTCAGTAAATGCTTCTCCGAGCAGCAATGCTCCCATTATCTGAACAAGGGGTCCCCCAGATCTACTTACAGACACAATGGTTCCTCTGATATAAATTAGGGCCACCCCAACCAGGCAAAAAACAACCTTTGTAAAGAATTTAAATAGTATATTGGCTTCCTCAAAGTGTGTGTGTGTGTGTGTGTGTGTGTGTGTGTGTGTGTGTGTGTGTGTGTGTGTGTGTGTGTGTGTGTGTGTATACATACATATATATGTATGTCCATGTATGTATATATGTTTATATCACACACACATTTATTTGACTGCTTTTTATTTTTTTAGGGGTCACCGAGTGGGGGAGTGTTTGTTAAACAAGGGGTTTCTTAACCCTTATCAGAGTACCAATAAAGATAAGGGGAGGGGGAGAGAGGGGGCTCTGCTGGTGCAAACTCTTGCTGAACCCACAGTGACATCAGACAGAAGGAGCAGCCGGAGGCATCAACCCCCCCCCCCCCCCCCCGTCCTAAGTCTCCGCTCAGCAGGTTTACAAACCAACTTAAAAACTGATTTAAAGACACTTATAGATATCAGATTTGGGTAAAAAAAAAGCTAAATAAATCACCCAGACGTGACCCCTCAACCACATCACTGCCACGTTATTACACAAGACGTGGCCCCTTAACCACATCACTGCCACGTTATTACACAAGACGTGGCCCCTTAACCACATCACTGCCACGTTATTACACAAGACGTGGCCCTTAACCACATCACTGCCACGTTATTACACAAGACGTGGCCCCTTAACCATATTACTGCCATGTTATTCCACAAGATGTGGCCCCTTAACCATATCACTGCCATGTTATTCCACAAGACGTGGCCCCTTAACCATATCACTGCCATGTTATTCCACAAGACGTGACCCCTTAACCACATCACTGCCACGTTATTCCACAAGACATGTCCCCTCAACCACATCACTGCCACGATATTACACAAGACGTGGCCCCCTCCTAACCACATCACTGCCACGTTATTACACAAAACGTGGCCCCTTAACCATATTACTGCCATGTTATTCCACAAGACGTGGCCCCTTAACCATATCACTGCCATGTTATTCCACAAGACGTGGCCCCTTAACCATATCACTGCCATGTTATTCCACAAGACGTGGCCCCTAACCATATCACTGCCATGTTATTCCACAAGACGTGGCCCCTTAACCATATCACTGCCATGTTATTCCACAAGACGTGACCCCTTAACCACATCACTGCCACGTTATTCCACAAGACATGTCCCCTTAACCACATCACTGCCACGTTATTCCACAAGACGTGGCCCCTTAACCACATCACTGCCATGTTATTGCACAGGACGTGGCCCTTTAACCACATCACTGCCACGTTATTACACAGGACGTGGCCCCTTAACCACATCACTGCCATGTTATTCCACAAGACGTGGCCCCTTAACCACATCACTGCCACGTTATTACACAGGACGTGGCCCCTTAACCACATCACTGCCACAAGACGTGACCCCTTAACCACATCACGGCCATGTTATTCCACAAGACGTGGCTCCTTAACCACATCACTGCCACGTTATTACACAAGACGTGGCCCCTTAACCACATCACTGCCATGTTATTCCACAAGACGTGGCAAGATACAGATAAGACAGGTGCTTAAAAGGAAACATTTGCCATTAAATAAAAGAATCCACAACCTCTCCTGGGGGTCATTAGCTGTGACGTTCAGCGGGGGGGGGGGGAGAGCTGGGACAACTGTCCGGATCCCCAGCTCTCCCCAGTTGCCGCGGGGCGTCTCAGTGCTGCCGGGCCTCCCCCTCGGAGACGGCCAGTCCAGCCCAAACTTCAACATTCGCTCGTACCGACGCAACATCGGCGGCCTGAGATGTGGATGCTGCGCAGGGAGGGGGGGGGGGAGAACATATTGAGAGAGGGGGGGGTAACTGAGGGGGGGGGGTAACTGAGTGCAGAGGGGGGGAGGGGGGTAACTGAGTGCAGAGGGGGGGAGGGGGGTAACTGAGTGCAGAGGCGGGGCAGGGGGGTAACTGAGTGCAGAGGGGGGGAGGGGGGTAACTGAGTGCAGAGGCGGGGCAGGGGGGTAACTGAGTGCAGAGGGGGGGAGGGGGGTAACTGAGTGCAGAGGGGGGGAGGGGGGGTAACTGAGTGCAGAGGGGGGGGGGGGTAACTGAGTGCAGGACACGATCTGCCCATTGAGGAAACTGAAGACTCCCCCCCCCTTTTTGGTGCCCTGGCCCCGGAGAAATTCACCCGGTCGCCCATGTGGGGTGTGGGGTGTGGGGTGGCACCTTTAAGAAACCCAGACTGACTGCAATCTCCCGAGGGCGCCGGGTTTGGGTGGGAGTCAGATCCCTGAGCACACGGCACCCACACGTGGCTCGGGTTGCTATTAAACGTGATGTCAGCAGTGGGAGAGGAACCTGCTGCTTATGTACACCTGACTAATGTGCTAATAATTACAGCGTCCCGCGCAGAAGGGTGGCCACTCGCACCCGGGAACACCCGACTTCCAGGGAGGGGGCACGGAAACGCCAATCATCGTTAGGAAGTTATAGGGCAGATTTAACCCCTTCACTGCCAGTGGCATGCAGAGCCGTTCACAGCTGCCTCCTTTGGCAGTGCAGGGGTTAATGTAGCCCTATTTATAATTGCTGATGGTTAATGCCAGAACTTCATGCTTCTTAAGTGCGGCACACATTTACTAACACACTGATACAGTATATAAAGCCCTAACACACACCGTATATATATCAGTGTGTCTTGCAATATTAACACAAAGATACACACAGACCCACACCTGCATATATACTGTTATATAGATACACATAGACCCACACCTGCATATATACTGTTATATAAATACACACAGACCCACACCTGTATATATACTGTTATACAGATACACACAGACCCACACCTGCATATATACTGTTATATAAATACACACAGACCCACACCTGTATATATACTGTTATATAGATACACACAGACCCACACCTGTATATATACAGTTATATAGATACACACAGACACACACCTGCATATATACTGTTATATAAATACACACAGACCCACACCTGTATATATACTGTTATATAGATACACACAGATCCACACCTGTATATATATACTGTTATATAGACACACAGACTCACACCTGTATATATACTGTTATATAGATACACAGACTCACACCTGTATATATATACTGTTATATAGATACACACAGAGCCACACACCTGTATATATACTGTTATACAGATACACACAGATCCACACCTGTATATATATATATATACTGTTATATAGATACACACAGATCCACACCTGTGTATATACTGTTATATAGATATATATACTGTTATATAGATACACACAGCCTCCCACACCTGTATATATACTGTTATATAGATACACAGACCCACACCTGTATATATATATACTGTTATATAGATACACACAGACCCACACAAGCATATATATTGTTATCTAGATATACACAGACCCACACCTGCATATATACTGTTATATAAATACACACAGACCCACACCTGTATATATACTGTTATATAGATACACACAGACCCACACCTGCATATATACTGTTATATAAATACACACAGACCCACACCTGTATATATACTGTTATATAAATACACACAGACCCACACCTGTATATATACTGTTATATAGATACACACAGACCCACACCTGCATATATACAGTTATATAGATACACACAGACACACACCTGTATATATACTGTTATATAGATACACACAGCCTCCCACACCTGTATATATACTGTTATATAGATACACAGACCCACACCTGTATATATATATACTGTTATATAGATACACACAGACCCACACAAGCATATATATTGTTATCTAGATATACACAGACCCACACCTGCATATATACTGTTATATAAATACACACAGACCCACACCTGTATATATACTGTTATATAGATACACACAGACCCACACCTGCATATATACTGTTATATAAATACACACAGACCCACACCTGTATATATACTGTTATATAAATACACACAGACCCACACCTGTATATATACTGTTATATAGATACACACAGACCCACACCTGCATATATACTGTTACTGTATATGAGATCTGACTCCAAAAGACTATTCATGGTCCCAAGGTTCAACAAAGTATCCGGACGTTCCTCCTTCTCGTACCGTGCACCCCAAAACTGGAACAACCTACCAGAGTCTCTCACATCCACCACCAGTTTAAGTTCTTTCAAATCTAAGGCTGTCTCACATTTTAATCTGGTCTGTAACTGTTTCATACGCTCATAATATATATTTTCTTTAACTGTGCATGCAATGTCTTGTATATAATGTATACCCTGTTCATTTATGTAACTGTACTTGTAACCATGTATTATTTGTTTTACTCTGTGCCCAGGACATACTTGAAAACGAGAGGTAACTCTCAATGTATTACTTCCTGGTAAAATATTTTATAAATAAATAAATAAATATAAATACACACAGACCCACACCTGTATATATACTGTTATATAGATACACACAGACCCACACCTGTATATATACAGTTATATAGATACACACAGACACACACCTGTATATATACTGTTATATAGATACACACAGACTCATACCTGTATATATACTGTTATATAGATACACACAGAGCCACACACCTGTATATATACTGTTATATAGATACACACAGATCCACACCTGTATATATATACTGTTATATAGATACACACAGACCCACACCTGTATATATACTGTTATATAGATACACAGACTCACACCTGTATATATACTGTTATATAGAAACACACAGAGCCACACACCTGTATATATACTGTTATACAGATACACACAGATCCACACCTGTGTATATACTGTTATATAGATATATATACTGTTATATAGATACACACAGCCTCCCACACCTGTATATATACTGTTATATAGATACACAGACCCACACCTGTATATATATATACTGTTATATAGATACACACAGACCCACACAAGCATATATATTGTTATCTAGATATACACAGCTGCACACCTGAGACATCTTTAATCCTGTCTTCAACTTACCTTTTGCTGTGTTAGTATTTTAATACTTTCAGCTGCTAACACCTGGGTGTGAGAACGGTCTCATTACAAGTAACATTTCTCTTCTGTGCCTCACATGTGCTAACTGAGCTATGTCTGGGCAGAACTTAACTGGGTCAGGGGACTTCTTAGGTCTATCGATGTAAACACATTGGGAAAGCAGCATCCCATCTTTAACGTGGCCCTTCCCATCTTTAACGTGGCCCTTTCCCATCTTTAACGTGGCCCTTTTTTTAAGTGGCATACTGTACTGTGTGGAGTTAAACAGGAGCGAAACAAGTGGACAACAGAACATCTATTGGTCCTGGATCCTGAATTTGAACTGCGCTGGAAAGGAGGATCGTTTCTATCACAGACTTAAGGCTGCGGTCCCACTGCGCACAAGCACCGCCTCCCAATCTCTCCGGGACAAGTCCAAGCGTCGGCGCGCATTTAGCAGCCGCGCTGTACTGCAAGTTTTCCCACATACAAAAAAATTGTATGTGGAACGTGAGACGGAGGCGTGGCCACGCCCTGCCGGCAGTTCAGCCAATGAGGGCGAACCAGCCGTGTGAGGTCATGGCCACGCCCCCGCAAAAAAACTCACCACACCCCCTGCCGTCGCAATCTCCCTGGAGACCGCAGATCGCGGTTTGCGCTGTGCACGCGCCACCCCTCCCCCCCCCCCGCGCCTGGCGCGCGTGTCACAGTGATGACTAGGACCGCAGCCTAAGACGACACAGCGCTCTTCCCTCTATAGCAGGGGAGCTCAACTCAAGTCTTTAAGCCCCCCAACAGGCCAGGTTTTCAGAATATACCAGCTTTCCAACAAGTTCCTCTCTGTGCAGGACTTCTCTCACTCTCTGCTCCTCTTTGCTATAACTGAGACCTGGCTCACTCAGTGTGACTCTGCTCTGGAAGCTGCCCTCTTTCTCCCACACTCCGAGCCCTGATGGCAGAGGTGGAGGCGTGGGGCTGCTCCTCTCCTTCTCCCACACTCCGAGCCCTGATGGCAGGTGTGGAGGCGTGGGGCTGCCCTCTCTTTCTCCCACACTCCGAGCCCTGATGGCAGGGGTGGAGGCGTGGGGCTGCTCCTCTCCTCTTTCTGCCGTTACCGAATCCTTCCTCTTCCTCCCTCTCATTTCCTTCCATTGAGGCTCACACTTTCCAGATGTTCTCCTCTCCCTGTCCATGTGGCGGTCATCTATCGCCCACCTACCTCTACTCATCCCCCCTCGGTCTTTCTCACTTTGAATCCTGGCTCTCTTTCTTTGTCTCCTCAGACTTTTCTCCTCTCTCTAACCTCTTCTTCTGTCTTTCACCAATGGACTGCAGCCAGCATCCACAAGGATGGCCACTACCTGGACCTCATGATCACAAAAAAAGTCTCTCTCTTTCCTCTCTGTAACCACCATCTCATCTCATTTTTTTCTCTCTCGCACATCTCCCATTCTCCACCTCATTTCGTTCCATTAACCTCCCGGCTCTTGATTCCACTTTACGCTCCTCCCTCTCCTCCAGACTCTGACAACCTAGTCAGGAACTACAACTCTGCCCTCTCCTCCTCTCTCGATTTACATCCCCCTTTATCCATCCCTCTCGCCCTTCTAAGGCCCGGGCCATAGAGGGGTGAGGAGAGCGGATGCGCGCTAACGCTGAGGCTTGCCTGCTTAAGTCAGCGCGATTCCACGGACTTGCAGGCGAGCCAGCGTGCGCAAAGGGAGCCGGGGGGAGGTGGTTGGAGGCGGGCAGTGACGTCGCTGGGCCAATCGCCCGCGACGCACTGACGTCAATGTCACGGCGCCATGACGTTGACGCTGCTTAAGGCTGATTGGATGTTTTCAGCCGACAGCGCGCTGAAAACAGCTTGGCGCTCGGCTGAAAACTCCAAAGCCTCCGCACGTCTGCGGACACTCGCGTGAGCCCCCTCTCAAGGCATCCTCATTGTGGATGCAGGGGCTCAGCACGGAGCGTCCGCACGCCTCAGCGCTGCTTGTCCTTCTATGGACGCAGCCTAACCCCAGACCCTGGCTAAACTGCCATACCCGCATGCTGTGTTCTGCACTCGCTCCTCTGAACGCCTCTGGGGGAAATCTCACACTCTCGCAGACTTTTTTCATTACAAATTTGTCCAATTCTGTTCCAACTCTGCCCTCTCAGGTTAAACAAACCTACTTTTCTTCACTAATCAACACGCACAAGTCTAACACACAATGACTCTTCTCTGTCTTTGACTCTCTACTCAAACCATCCTCAGCTGCCTCTTCTTCCTCCATCTCACCTCAGGACTTTGCTAACTATTTCAAGACAAAGGTGGATTCTATTCGGCAAGACAACCCCTCTGTATCCTCATATTCTACACCGCTTCCTAACTCTCCTCCTGCCTATCTTGACTCCTTTTCCTCTGTCACAGAGGAGGATGTGTCGTTGATGATCTCCTCTTCTCCCTCTACCATGTGCCCTCTTGACTCCATTCCCTCCCATCTCCTCAAATCTCCTGCGCCTACTCTAATCTCCACATATATGTTCAACTCCTCCCCCTACTCTGCAACCTTTCCCTCCTCCTTCAAACATGTAAGTTATACCATTACTCAAAACAGCAAGCTTGACCTTACCTGTCTCTAATTATAGCCCTGTATCTCTTCTGCATTTTGCCTCTAAACTCCTTGAACGTCTTGTATTCTCTCGCTTGCTCCATTTTCTCACACCTATTCTCTCCTAGATCCTGTACAATCTGGCTTATGCACTGCTCACTCCACTGAAACAGCCCTCACTAATATAACTAATGACCTCCATGCTACCAAAGATAAAAGATCACTACACTTTGCTCATATTGCTCGACTTCTCTGCAGCCTTTGATACTGTGGACCACCCTCTCCTCCTTTGCCATACTCTTGGTATCCATAACAAAGCTGTATCCTGGATCTCCTCTTACCTCCCCCATCGTACTTTTAGTGTCTCTTCTGCCAACATCACCTCCTCCTCTGTCGATCTCTCTCTACCCCAGGGCTCTGTCCTGGGACCTCTCCTTTTTCACACTTGCTCTCCAGGTGACCTTTACACATCTCTTAAGTTCAAATATCACCTCTATGCTGATGACTCCCAAATTTACTTTTCAATCCCTGACCTTACACCTGCTATACAGACCAAAGTTTCTGAATGTCTCTCTGCTATATCATCCTGGATGGCCCTCCGCTGACTTAAACTTAACATGTAAAAAAACAGAGTTCCTCCTACTTCCTCCCAAACCTGGCCCTACTGCCCCCTTCTACATAACAGCTGGCAGCACTATCATACACCTAGTATCACAAGCACGCCGCCTAGGGTCACACTCGACTCCTCCATCACATTCACAATGTAGCAAAAGGAAGTGATCTCCCGGGGGGGGGGGGGAGGCGGTGCACTGCGTTCCAATGGAAGGAAATGGGTGACAGAGTCTGGATCACTGTCTCCTAAATTCCTCCTTTGGCTTCTGATCAAATCCTAACACACAAAATTCTCCTCACTTTTAAGGCTGAGGACCCGCTGCGGACGGCCACCTGCGCAGACCACCAGCCCCTTACCTCCCGTCCGTCCCCGCTGCCTCCTTCCGGCGAGGCTCACTACGCGCTGTGACGCGTCAGCCGGCAGGGGATGCAAGAGGATTGCGATCCCGAGTGGTGACGCATCACGTGGTGCGCTGGTGAGCCTGTCAGCGACGGGGGCTGGAGGGTCAGATCTTCCCCCACCTTCAAAAAGGTAGGGGGTGGGGGGGAAGTGTGTGTATGCATGTGTGTATGTGTTGTGTGTGTTGTATGTGTGTGGGGGGGGGGGGGTGACACGAAAGACGAAAGGACCGACAGGGGACGACGACAGCACGGAGAGCGAGCAGCAGAGGGCATGTGTAGGGGTTCACTGCACCCTCTTGCAGCCCGGGAGACCCCCGCTGCAGCCCTTCGCTCAAACCACGCCCCTCCCCCCCCCCTCCAGCTCCCACTCCCTACAGACCGCAGGAAGCTGTCAATTGCCTCTCAACGCGCCGCCTGCATGACTGAGGCCTTGGCCTAAGGCTGCGGACCCGCTGCCGCTGAGCACGCTAATGCTTGGAGAGCGGTGATGTCACCAGTTCTCCAAGCATACGCGATCGCTGTCCTGCAACATTTTTAGAGCAGGAGCGGGGGGCGTGGCTACTACGGGAGGGGGCGTGTTATTGGCTTTATAGGGGCTGTCTGTGTTTCTGTGTATATCTCTCTCGTTCCCCCCCCCCCCCCCCCCGCGCTCCCTCTCCCGGCCATCCTCCCTCTCTCCCCCCCCATCCCTCTCTCTCCCTTCCCCCCCACCACCACACAGCAGCACTCCGTTTGCCCCCCCTCAGTCCGTTTGCCCCCCTCTTTCCATTTCTCTGCTGAATTCAGTGTTTGTGGTGTGTGTGTGTGTGTGTGTGTGTGTGTGTATGTGTGTGTCACTGTGGGTGTCACTGTGTGTGTGTGTGTGTCACTGTGTGTGTGTGTGTGTCACTGTGTGTGTGTGTGTGTCACTGTGTGTGTGTGTGTGTCACTGTGTGTGTGTGTGTGTCAGTGTGTGTGTGTGTGTGTGTGTGTGTGTGTGTGTGTGTGTCAGTGTGTGTGTGTCAGTGTGTGTGTGTGTGTGTGTGTGTGTGTATGTGTATGTGTGTGTCACTGTGTGTGTCACTGTGTGTGTGTGTGTGTGTCACTGTGTGTGTGTGTCACTGTGTGTGTGTGTGTGTCAGTGTGTGTGTGTGTGTGTGTGTGTGTGTGTGTGTGTGTGTCAGTGTGTGTGTGTGTGTGTGTGTGTCAGTGTGTGTGTGTGTGTGTGTGTGTGTGTCAGTGTGTGTGTGTGTGTGTGTGTGTGTGTGTGTGTGTGTGTCAGTGTGTGTGTGTGTGTGTGTGTGTGTGTGTGTGTGTGTGTGTGTGTGTGTGTGACAGTAAAACACGCCCTCTCACTTCCCATTTGTCAGAGCAGGGCCATGTGACCCTGCTCTCAGCACGAAAGTATCTCTCCCTTGTCTCCCCAAGCACAACGCTTGAGAGAGCGTGTGTGCACGCGCATGAGCACGCAAGCACAGCGGGAGAGGGGATGTGCTGATCCACATTAAAGAAGGTAAACGCGCCAAGCGCATAGCGAGCTCAGCGCCAGCGGGGACTTCTGCTCCTCCTTATAGCTCAGCCCTACTTTCTCACTACGCACCATCCCGACTCTTGCGTTCTGCTCAAGGCTGTCTTCTCTCTGCCCCCTTTGTATCTAAAGCCATCTCCCACCTTAAACCTTTCTCACTGACTGCCCCACACCTCTGGAATGCCCTTCCCCTCAATACCCGACTAGTACCCTCTCTATCCACCTTTAAGACCCATCTTAAAAACACACCTCTTCAACGATGCATATGGGTAGCTCCGTGGCTGATACTATACACCTGGTGATATACTGTTAGGCAGCGGCCATAATAAATGCGTGCGCGCGCGTGTTGGCGCAGCGTCACGCTCGCCTGCAGCAGGAGAGATTTCGGTCCTGCAGGCAGAGGCGACGGGGAGGTGAGTCGGGGGCGTGGCCGTGATGTCACGGAGCTGGTTCGCCCTCATTGGGTGAACCACTCACGTGACCCGGCTGTTGCGCGGCAAAAATCAAACTTGTTCGTCTCGCCATGCATTGGTCGCCTTGCCGCTCACGCGCACTATGCACATAAACATTGGCGGGCATTGGTTTGTTTTCAGCGCGAGCGACGTCTCCTGCACTATAAACTTAGAAGTTTATCAGCATTATAAACCTTGGGCTTCTTTGCCTATATGGGTGCTACCTATATGGGTGCTACCTATATGGGTGCTACGTATATGGGTGCTACGCTGTGTTACAGCTTCTTACCATCACACCTTAAACACTGCACAAAGAAACCAGCAAGGTTTGGACAGCTCGTTGTACTAATCTTTTTATATATGAAGAACCCCCAAGTCAGTCCACTCACTACAAGGTTTAACAACCTACATCTACTTTTCTCCAGAACCAGTACGGCTACCAGAACTTTGAACTAAAAGCTGTACCTACTAGACAAAATAATTCAGCACCAAGTGGCTTGGCTCAATTATAAAGCAGTTTTAATGAGCCACAATATCAGCCATTTTAAGTCCCCAGAGAAAACTTTAAAAATGGTTTTAAACCAATAACTCATGACAGAACCAGCTTACTGTATACCCCTAAGAAACATGTGATCACGGTGGAAGAGACGGCAGTAAGGAGAAATAGTATAAACACAATATTTTCTGGCATTTTAATTGTACAATAGGAGACGATATATTTTGGAACATTGTCTTTTTGCTCTGCATTTGGACGCCTCTTAAGATATCGTAACTACATTTTGCATAATGGTTCCTGAGATCAAGGAGCAGTTTTTTTGTCTATGTTTGGAGACAATCCACAAATTGCATCACTGATGCAATCGACTGCTAAAACTCTGACTCAGGCCCTCATTCTCTCCCGTCATGATTACTGTAACCTCCTGCTGTCCGGCCTTCCTGCCTCTCACCTGTCTCCCCTACAATCTATCCTTAACGCTGCTGCCAGAATCACTCTACTCTTTCCTAGATCTGTCTCAGCGTCTCAACTCATGAAATTCCTCTCCTGGCTTCCGATCAAATCCCGCATCTCACACTCCATTCTTCTCCTCACTTTTAAAGCTTTACACTCTTCTGCCCCTCCTTACATCTCAGCCCTAATTTCTCGTTATGCACCATCCCGACTCTTGCGTTCTTCTCAAGGATGTCTTCTTTCTACCCCCTTTGTATCTAAAGCCCTCTCCCGCCTTAAACCTTTCTCACTGACTGCCCCACACCTCTGGAATGCCCTTCCCCTCAATACCCGACTAGCACCCTCTCTATCCACCTTTAAGACCCACCTTAAGGCCTCGGGCACGGTGCCTCGGGCCGCGCTGATCCGCTTTCCTGCTCTGCCTCGCCTGCTCAAACTGGAGCTTTTTTGTGTCCTGGCAGGCGAGGCAGTAAGCGCGCTTTGGGGGCGGGGCGAAGGCGAGGCGGAACGGAGGCGAGGCTAGTCCCTCGCTCCCATTGGATGTGAGCGGTCACGTGACCGCTCCGCCGCTCCCCTGAGCGGCAAATTTTAAATTTGCCTGTCTCTCCAAAATATCTGAGCCTCCGGAAGCGTGCGGAAGCGGCTGCTAAAGCCGCGCTGATGACAGATGCAGGGGGTAAGTGCATCTGCTCAGCACGGCGCAGCACGGCTCACCGTACTATGTCCCAGGCCTAAGACACACTTGCTTAAAGAAGCATATGAATAGCACTGTGGATATTCTGAACACGATACATAAAGCTTGGCCCCCTGCAGACGCACTTACCAGAATTCCCTCCTACTGTCTCTGTACGTTCTCCCTACCTACCAATTAGATTGTAAGCTCCTCGGGGCAGGGACTCCTCTTCCTTAATGTTACTTTTATGTCTAAAGCCCTTATTCCCATGATCTGTTATTTATATTATCTGTTAATTATTTGATTACCACGTGTATTACTACTGTGAAGCGCTATGTACATTAATGGCGCTATATAAATAAAGACATACAATACAATACTGATGACATCACAAGTGACATGATCCAAGCAGACATCCCCCCAGCTCCCACTTAATCTTGGTGTAGCCAGGTCCCCCTCTGCTCTGCGCCCCCCCCCCCCCTTGTTACCTCCGCTGCCGGGAGCCAAGCAGCAGGCCCGCGGCACTTCTGGAGGGTGGGGCCGTGCAGGGAGCGCTCCGGTGCTTTGGAGGTCCCCGGTGGCTCCCGTGCAGGGCGCCGCCATCTTGCTCGAGTTCTCGCATGCGCAGTGGAACTCCGGTGGCCCTGAGGTTAGGTTAGGTTAGGGACCTTGCCCCATTAGTGACATTGTCAGTTAGGGACACAGCGGACGCTGCGCTCCCCGAGAAGAGGCCTGGGCTCAAGCCTACGCCACATAAAGATAAGGACTATCTCCAGGGTGGGATCACCCCTGGCGGACCCTCGTGCTAGGAACGGCAGGATATCACAGACGGGAGCACTGAGCGGCGGATCCTTATTGAAGTTGTCTGCAGGCCCGAGTGCTGCAGGTACCTTCATAAGTGCACCAACAATACACCTTCTATATACTCTCACATAGTGGCAGCGCTGATCACGGGACAAAGGGGTTATACTGTGGACACGGTGGTGGGTACCAGGGTTACACTCATAAGTAGAGTGCAGGACACTTGGGACTTCCGTGCATGGTGTGGAGTTACTCCCAGGGGGAGTAGTGTTACAGAGTGACACAGTTACTGTTGCGGATACGTGTGTAATGTGTTATGGTTATTCTGCATATATAGTAAACTGGTTATATATATCTTTCGGTGTATATACTTATTGTGTATGTGCGTTCTGTGTAGGCCACCTTCTACACTCCTAGAATCCTGCACAGGTGGAGGCGCTGTAATTAGATCGTTCCAGAGGATTCACCCCAGGCTCTCACTAGCGGAGGCTCAGACCTCCTGTGAGCCTGACAGGTATACTGCACCACACCTGGTAACATATAGGTTCCCCCTCACATACACTCTATATGCGATTGGGTGGGGGAATACCCGTTACATTGGTCACTCTGAAAAACCAATTTGCAACATCAGCAAAAATACAGGAGCAGCCAACGTCCAGGAGCGCAAGCTCGCTGTCTGGGACGAGTGCGCAATGTCCCACACACAGGCATTAGAGGCTCTCGATCGAACACTTCAGGACCTCAGAGGCAATGAGAGTATTATGGGCGGGGGTCTGGTGGTTTTAGCCGGGGATCTCGCATTAAGAAATTAAAGAATTAAAATGATCCTTTTATAAATCTCAGTATTTTTTGGTTACTTCGATTCCCCAGCACCGCTGGGGACTTTCAGCTGGTGGTTTATATTCCGGGGTTCTTCCTCCCTAGGGGGAGCAGTCGCTCATTTTACTTTGGGCAATGACAGCAGTGTGTGATTGAGGAAACACAGCTGTGGAAAAATAATGCACAATGTGTCACATTAGGAGGGGGAGAAGGGGTTAATTGGTAATGATCAACCAGTCTCTGTAGAAGTCATTCACAAATCCAGCATCTGCTCGGGGTGATATCCCTGTAACTGAAGTCTCTGGGGAAGAAGATATCCACAGGAGGCAGGTGGATAGGAATGATGCCGGACACAAGACCAGGGGGGTAGAAAGGAGACAGCACGGAGCAGAAGACAGCGATCAAAACCAAGATATACGGAGAAGTGGGGGAGGTTTTATTGAGAGTGCAATTAATGTGTTATTTTCTGCCTACAAAGCACTGCCATGTACAGCACTTTCCATCCTAATTATACAAACAATGTACAAGAGCACTAGATATTAAAGCCAACATTGGGAGAGGAAAGTCTGCCAACAGAAATACCAGCCCTACCAGTCTGTCCACCAGCCAACGCTGCCGTCATTAAACAAGCATGAAATATTCTATCGGTGCATCGGAAAACCAGCACCGGGGCCTGATGCAGATGCTGGCGGATACCCAAATATCCTGCCCTAGCTATGGATATGTACAGTGTATGTATAAAAGCATCTATCAGATCTGCTCTTCATATGTAATAATAATAATAACAATAATAACAATAACAACAATTTCATACGGTGCTTTTCTCCCAACGGGACTGAAAGCGCTTGAAAATTACAGTATAGCGTGAGAGTATACGCAGCGCTGCACATAGAATTTTTACAGACAGACCCTGCCCCGCAGAGCTTACACTCTATGATTTTGGTGCCTGAGGCACAGGGAGATAAAGTGACTTGCCCAAGGTCACAAGGAGCCCACACCGGGAATTGAACCAGGTTCCCCCGATCAGTGTTCTCGGAGTCCGTGCCTTTACTCACTGCGCCATTCCTTGTGCAGAAAGATTACTAGTTACCAGCGCTTTTAGATCATTGGTGAGACCTCAGCTAGAATACGGTGGTCAGTTCTAAAGACCCCCATGTCCACAAGGAGATAAATAAAGTAGGGTTTAAAAAATGGTGCGTGGCACACATTATAAAACCCCATATTCAGGAGGAAAGACTGAGAGACCTTAATATGGGCAGCGGGAAAGGCGGGATACGGCTGGAGAAAGAGAAAGAAATGCTAGGATGAGAGGTCATGCCCTGAGGCTGCAGGGTGGCAGGCTGAGGAGAAATGAGAGGAAGTACCTCTTCAGGGAAAGGGTAGTGGGCTTGTGGAATAGCCTCCCAGCAGAGGTGGTAGAGGCTCAGTGGTCATTGGCCGGAAACTCGGCCACATTGGACTATATAGAACCAGCCCGCGATACAGTCAGGGAATGAAAACAAATGTTTGGGGACGGACACAAGGCTACCGTAGATATATATATATATGCACAGGCAGGCCATGTGCTTCTGTTTGTATGCCAGCACGCCATCAGCTGCACCAATCGGCTGAAGGTTCCGAGCTGTAACTAATGAGGGTAGGAGAAAGGCAGCAGAACTCGGCCCTGTGGGCACATACTGCCTGACCCGGTGACGTTCCAGAGTATGAGAATCCGTACACAGTGTGTGATACATAGATGCAGGTAACTGTATAGAGCAAGGGAGGCCAACTCCAGTCCTCAAGGGCAGGGCAGCTTTTCAGCATATCCCTGGTTCAGCACAGGTGGCTCAGTCAAAGACTGAGCCACTGATTGAGCCACCTGTGCTGAAGCAGGAACTGCTTGAGCCACCAGTGCTGAGGCAGGGACCAATTCAGCTACATATACTAAAGCAGGGACTGATTTTGCGGAAGCTGGGATATCCTGAAAACCTGCCTCCCGGTTATAGAGGGACAGGAGGAACGTACCTTGTCTTTTCGTAGGTTGAGTGGACTCCGCCAAACGACTGGCTTCTAGTGACTGCAGCTGAGATGACCCTCCTCTGAGGTCGCACGGAGAGCGACATGGTGGAACGGGCCCTCGGAGAGCTCCCTGCGAATACAACGAGAGAGAAGCGTGAGGTTTTCCCACAACTGCATCAACAAAATCCTCATGTACGGCAGCTTCCCACTGCCAAGCCAGAGCCACTGCATCGGGACGAAGCGTTCAAAAGAGATTCCCCTGAACGGGTTTCCGGCTTTGCACTTTCCGCAGCCTAGGCTTGGCAGTCCATTTAGTCAAATAAGTTTATTAGCTTTGCCTATTTAGGTTAATAATCCCAAGTACGAAAAGTTTCATAAGAAATAATTGTGATGTATGGGAAAAGTAATGAAAATATAATACAACTGCAAAGTTGACACGGGCTGCGTTATTGACCAATTTCAATTTTAAAAAAATCACCAGAGAGAGGCCATCTTTAATATGCCCAGTGAAGTTTTTTTTTATTATTAATAATAATATTTCGCCAAAAGAGAAAACTATTCAATGGTTTTCTCAAAAAGACCTAAAGCTGACTGAAAACAGGAAGATAGTTAAAAATACAGTTCCGAAAAAAATCAACACATCGTAGGAAAGAATGGCCAATTGCCAGGCAACCAATGTAAACACGGGAGAGAAATCGCCAACGCAAAACGTGCATCGGGTGAAAAACACAGAAATAACTGGAACAACAAAGGTAGAATGCAGAGAAACGCGTAGGGCACAGATCAGATGCAGGGAAACGCATGGGGAACAGATCAGATGCAGGGAAACGCACGGGGAACAGATCAGATGCAGGGAAACGCACGGGGAACAGATCAGATGCAGGGAAACGCACGGGGAACAGATCAGATGCAGGGAAACGCGTAGGGAACAGATCAGATGCAGGGAAACGCGTAGGGAACAGATCAGAGGCAGGGAAACGCGTAGGGAACAGATCAGATGCAGGGAAACGCGTAGGGAACAGATCAGATGCAGGGAAACGCGTAGGGAACAGATCAAATGCAGGGAAACAGGTTGTTTGCCATCGAGCGTTTTAGATTTCATATGTTGGTTTACCATGTAGTGATACAGGTAAACATGTTAATAAAACACAGCACGTTCACATCACGGGAAGGAGCGATCCATGTTGAATGACATTATTCAATGTATGCAGTTATCCAATATTCCAACTCTGTCCATGAAATGTCTGTGAAGTGACTGTATAACCCTGTCCTTTCAATGTAACCAGGTATAGTTATAACTCTGTGCCCAGGACACACTGGGAAACGAGAGGTAACTCTCACTGTATTACTTCCTGGGAAAACATTTGGTAAATAAACAAACAAATAAATTATTGTACCAACAAACCCTCAAAATAATTTATATGAAACAGTGTTGAGAAATTATTGTATATCCGACCGGTTAAATAGAAGACACACACACACACACACACACACACACACACACACACACACACACACACACACACACACACACACACACACACACACACACACACACACACACACACACACACACACACACACACACACACACTCTTTTCAGAGGTAGAGATGTCAACCGCAGCTATATATAGCTCTATGCCAGGCATTGTGAGTGATAAACACACAAATCATTAAGCGACACAAAGACACGAGTGTAACTATCTCTGTAGGAAGCATTATTCTTCGCTCAGCTCTGCCTTTTAACTAACCTGTGTATTTTTTTTTTAAGGAGCACTCAAGGTTCAAATTGACAAACAATGGCAACGTGTGTTATCTGTGATGTCGCAGAGTGGTGGCAGCGTGTGTTATCTGTGATGTCGCAGAGTGGTGGCAACGTGTGTTATCCGTGATGTCGCAGAGTGGTGGCAGCGTGTGTTACCTGTGATGTCGCAGAGTGGTGGCAGCGTGTGTTATCTGTGATGTCGCAGAGTGGTGGCAACGTGTGTTATCCGTGATGTCGCAGAGTGGTGGCAGCGTGTGTTATCTGTGATGTCGCAGAGTGGTGGCAGCGTGTGTTACCTGTGATGTCGCAGAGTGGGGGCAACGTGTGTTATCCGTGATGTCGCAGAGTGGGGGCAGCGCGTGTTACCTGTGATGTCGCAGAGTGGTGGCAGCGTGTGTTATCTGTGATGTCACAGAGTGGTGGCAGCGTGTGTTATCTGTGATGTCGCAGAGTGGTGGCAGCGTGTGTTACCTGTGATGTCGCAGAGTGGTGGCAGCGTGTGTTATCTGTGATGTCGCAGAGTGGTGGCAACGTGTGTTATCCGTGATGTCGCAGAGTGGTGGCAGCGTGTGTTACCTGTGATGTCGCAGAGTGGGGGCAACGTGTGTTATCCGTGATGTCGCAGAGTGGGGGCAGCGCGTGTTACCTGTGATGTCGCAGAGTGGTGGCAGCGTGTGTTATCTGTGATGTCACAGAGTGGTGGCAGCGTGTTATCTGTGATGTCGCAGAGTGGTGGCAGCGTGTGTTATCTGTGATGTCGCAGAGTGGTGGCAGCGTGTGTTACCTGTGATGTCGCAGAGTGGTGGCAGCGTGTGTTACCTGTGATGTCGCAGAGTGGGGGCAGCGTGTGTTATCTGTGATGTCACAGAGTGGGGGCAGCGTGTGTTATCTGTGATGTCGCAGAGTGGTGGCAACGTGTGTTACCTGTGATGTCGCAGAGTGGTGGCAGCGTGTGTTACCTGTGATGTCGCAGAGTGGTGGCAGCGTGTGTTATCTGTGATGTCGCAGAGTGGTGGCAACGTGTGTTACCTGTGATGTCGCAGAGTGGTGGCAGCGTGTGTTACCTGTGATGTCGCAGAGTGGTGGCAACATGTGTTATCTGTGATGTCGCAGAGTGGGGGCAGCGTGTGTTATCTGTGATGTCGCAGAGTGGTGGCAGCGTGTGTTACCTGTGATGTCGCAGAGTGGGGGCAGCGTGTGTTACCTGTGATGTCGCAGAGTGGTGGCAGCGTGTGTTATCTGTGATGTCGCAGAGTGGTGGCAGCGTGTGTTATCTGTGATGTCGCAGAGTGGTGGCAGCGTGTGTTACCTGTGATGTCGCAGAGTGGGGGCAGCGTGTGTTACCTGTGATGTCGCAGAGTGGTGGCAGCGTGTGTTATCTGTGATGTCGCAGAGTGGGGGCAGCGTGTTACCTGTGATGTCGCAGAGTGGTGGCAGCGTGTGTTACCTGTGATGTCGCAGACTGGTGGCAGCGTGTGTTACCTGTGATGTCGCAGAGTGGTGGCAACGTGTGTTATCCGTGATGTCGCAGAGTGGTGGCAGCGTGTGTTATCTGTGATGTCGCAGAGTGGTGGCAGCGTGTGTTATCTGTGATGTCGCAGAGTGGGGGCAGCGTGTGTTACCTGTGATGTCGCAGAGTGGGGGCAGCGTGTGTTACCTGTGATGTCGCAGAGTGGTGGCAACGTGTGTTATCTGTGATGTCGCAGAGTGGTGGCAGCGTGTGTTATCTGTGATGTCGCAGAGTGGTGGCAGCGTGTGTTACCTGTGATGTCGCAGAGTGGTGGCAGCGTGTTACCTGTGATGTCGCAGAGTGGTGGCAGCGTGTGTTACCTGTGATGTCGCAGAGTGGTGGCAGCGCGTGTTACCTGTGATGTCGCAGAGTGGTGGCAGCGCGTGTTACCTGTGATGTCGCAGAGTGGTGGCAGCGCGTGTTACCCGTGATGTCGCAGAGTGGTGGCAGCGCGTGTTACCTGTGATGTCGCAGAGTGGGGGCAGCGTGTGTTACCTGTGATGTCGCAGAGTGGTGGCAGTGTGTGTTACCTGTGATGTCGCAGAGTGGTGGCAGTGTGTGTTACCCGTGATGTCGCAGAGTGGGGGCAGCGTGTGTTACCTGTGATGTCGCAGAGTGGTGGCAGTGTGTGTTACCCGTGATGTCGCAGAGTGGTGGCAGCGCGTGTTACCTGTGATGTCGCAGAGTGGTGGCAGTGTGTGTTACCTGTGATGTCGCAGAGTGGTGGCAGCGTGTGTTACCTGTGATGTCGCAGAGTGGTGGCAGTGTGTGTTACCTGTGATGTCGCAGAGTGGGGGCAGCGTGTGTTACCTGTGATGTCGCAGAGTGGTGGCAGCGCGTGTTACCTGTGATGTCGCAGAGTGGTGGCAGCGTGTGTTACCTGTGATGTCGCAGAGTGGTGGCAGCGCGTGTTACCCGTGATGTCGCAGAGTGGTGGCAGTGTGTGTTACCTGTGATGTCGCAGAGTGGTGGCAGCGTGTGTTACCTGTGATGTCGCAGAGTGGTGGCAGCGTGTGTTACCTGTGATGTCGCAGAGTGGGGGCAGCGTGTGTTAACTGTGATGTCGCCGAGTGGTGGCAGCGTGTGTTACCTGTGATGTCGCAGAGTGGGGGCAGCGTGTGTTATCTGTGATGTCGCAGAGTGGTGGCAGCGTGTGTTACCTGTGATGTCGCAGAGTGGGGGCAGCGTGTGTTAACTGTGATGTCGCCGAGTGGTGGCAGCGTGTGTTACCTGTGATGTCGCAGAGTGGTGGCAGCGTGTGTTACCTGTGATGTCGCAGAGTGGGGGCAGCGTGTGTTACCTGTGATGTCGCAGAGTGGGGGCAGCGTGTGTTACCTGTGATGTCGCAGAGTGGCTGTGAGCAGAGAATGAATGAAAGCCGCTCTGTGAGGCTCGTGTAACGCCAGCCAGGGTCAGCGCCTGAATCCCGCACACTCCCAGCAGCAAACGGGAGAAGAATTCATATGTGGGCGTTCGAAAGGAGCTTTCAATTGTTTTTGGGGGGGCTGTGAAAGCTGGTAAACATATCTTACAATCAAAACCACATGCCACGTAATCCGCGTGGCTGAATTAAATAGAGGGGCAGTATACCCCACCCTAAACTTCAGGTCAAAATCTGTACAATAACCCTCCAGGATCAACTTTCCAAAACAGCTCAAAAAATAACACGCCTGTCAATCACTTGGTCATAAGCACGTGTATTGCTGACGGGACCAGTTGAACCCCAATACGACCCTCCCACCCTAAACCCCCAAAAACACCATGTTGGGGTAACATGGCCACAGTTGTATTCCACATAGATACGGGGGGTCCCTACTGGTACCAGGAGGTTCTGTACCACGGATCCACAATCCGCCTTACCATGCTGAGCACAGGTACATACAGTCGTCCTCCTGGTCGGATGTCCATGATCGTAGTAATGTCTGCTACACCTGGCCAGCCATGTCCCGAACGTACCCCCAGGGACCACCGGAGCGCTGAGACGCTTACCCCCTGCTAATAACTTCCACGGAACCTGCGGAAAATACCGCGGTGACAAGGGATTAACCCTTTGCGTGATGGAGGGGCCACCCTTTTGGTCCCTCTGCTGCTTTGTTCGCTGGAACCTCTCCCCCCCCGTTAGTGCCGCAAAGGACAGGAATCCGAACATCACAGCTGCTGATATACGCAGGGTGTCACTATAGAGAGACAGAACTATCTGCTCACCTGCATCACTGACAGTGTTCCTCGCCTCGACCACTTTACCCTGCGCCCGATACAAAGCATTAATTAGCTTTATTTACCAGCCTAATTACCTGCGTTCCTTGGACGGATTACCTGCTCTCAGTCTGGCAGGAGGATTATGGGAGATTATACGCAGGGGCTTCTTAATTATCCACCCCAGCCGCCACGGTGCTGGGAATACACAGGGATCGGAATACGACCGCGGACGCATGCACACACACGCACACACACACACACACACACACACACACACACACACACACACACACACACACAATGATTATTTCATACTTTAAATCGGTTTACTAGCTTTGCAAGCGGGGGCCGTATTTTGATGTAACTGGGGAAATATGTCTGTCGCAATTCAAAGCTGCAACAACCAGAGTAATATCAAGCAGCTTTAAAACAAAATAATAATTGGTATAGAGGCCATTAGTTTATATACATACACACAAAGTATAAGGCCACGCTTCGTGTCGGCGACGCGACGGTCAGTCGACGGGCGCTGGAAAATCAAATAGAGATGACTTCCAGCGATCGCGACCAATCCATTTGCACCAATGCATTTGTTTTGCCGCGACGTCGCTGTCACCGGCACTATAAGCGCAGCCTTAGAATATATATATTTACTATAGTGTGTGTATGTGTATATACACACACATACATAATACATACACACACAGAGACACACACACACACACACACATCCATGTCTGGTTTTGGCTACAAGTCTGCCCTCCCTGATATGCAAGCCCTGGTAACAGTGCAGGCAGTGTCAGGACCAATCCTGGGTTTTCCCCACAGAAGCAGCTTCCTTGAGTGACAGGGGAGGAGGTGGGACAAGGCTGGTGTGCGGCCCAATCCTGGGCTCAGACCTTGTACCTTCCCCCTGTACTGAAGGAGCTGCACATCTAAATTAGGCAGTGTCTCTACCCCTGAGAGAGACAGGTACCACACAGGGGTGTACCAAGCATCGGCACCTACTGTCCACTCCCCTTGGGGAGTGAAGAGTGATACTCTTCCCTGACTCCCTAATAGAGCCAGGGGAAAGATAAGGACTGCCCCTGGTGCCCTTGGCTGGGGGTGGATGTCCAGGGACCATCCTGGGGTTGGAAATCAGTGGTGCTGTGCAGACAGACTGTTGCTGTTTATGCAAAAAGGAATAAAAGGTTCCGGTTAACTATACTCCTGCCTGGTGTGCAATCTGTCTGGGGGGAGTAAGTTCTTCTGCAGGAGTTGCCTTTATCTTCCTGGGGCCGGCAGCAGATGGAGGCGCTGTACCGACAGGGATAAAGACCAGTAATGTACCCCAGAAGCCAGGCCAGCAGGTAATCAGCATCATGCACCATGTACAGTAATGGGAGAATCTCCCAGAGGGTGGGGAAACCAGCGTTACACAAACACAGACACACACACAGACACACACACAGACACACACACAGACACACACACAGACACACACACAGACACACCTCTATATTACTATATTGTGGGTGGGTATATATCATACACCAGGATTACCAGGATCTAGTTACCGGTACAAGACAGTATATGGTAAATAAATATTTGATTGCCCCATGGGGCACTCGGATGGCGCGACTCTTCGCTCCCCTCAGGAACCTTCTTCAGAAGTATCGGGCTGCATAATATCTCTTCACCAGATACTTTATCTTGTGCCGGTTACCAGGTCGCCTCTGCTGTATGCTGTAACTCATGTATGTACCGCGCATGACGCGTGTCTCTCAAAGCAATACAGTCTGTGCGGCCATTAAGTTCTCGCTCGATAATTGCCATACTTATACGTGCAGGGTCGCGGAAAGGGAGGGGGGACAGGGACAGCCAGGACCCCGCCCCGCAGGAATGGCGTCCCGATACCTCCGCTCAGGAAACGAGAGGTGTCAGGATAACGGATTGCAAAATTTGGGTGCTAGAGGCATGAAAATGAACTAAGAAGATTGGCTTGTTTAGTAGTATACATGTAGCGAGCGGATTGACACCTTCTTACATAAACATAAATAAAAGTAGAAGGCATCCCAGGGCAGTACAAAGGACTCGGGGGCATCCCTTAAGGTTGGGGGAAAGGAGATTTCACCAGCAACAAAGGAAAGTGTTCTTTACAGTAAGGGCAGGTACAGTGTGGAATTCATTACCCATGGAGACTGTGATGGCAGATACAATAGATTTGTTCAAAAAAAGGTTGGACATATTTTTAGAAAGGGAAGGTATACAGGGATATACCAAATAAGTAAACATGGGAAGGATGTTGATCCAGGGAGTAATCTGATAACATGCTCCTAGTGTAAAAATGAATTGGTTTAAATAGTCCGGTTAATATATCCATAATCTTATATTGTACTGCCGGTCGTTGTCCCCCATTTTCCTCGCCACCTTAAACGCTATGGCGGCATAATTACATTTAAACAAAAAACGCAAGAGGAAACGGGCCTGGCTGTACAACTCACCTGCGCATAAACAGAGTTTACAAACAGTCTTATCAAAGAGACACCTTCTCAGTTCTTTCGAGACTTCTGTGGTTTCCTAATGTAAACCCCTTTGGGACTGTGACTTGCAATGTTGCCAGCATTGTGTGCCCAGGAGATCCCTGAACACGAGCGGCGGCTCTTCATGTACTTGGTGCTGGTTCAATATTTTATAAATAATATAAATGATAATTCCCCAAACCCTCCAGAGTATTTCTCACCAAGAAGACATTTACACTTAAACAAACACATTTTTAAGTCAGACAAGAAATATTAAACGGTGTCAGTCCCTATAATTCCCTCGTTTGCTGCTATAGGGGCCAGCAAGGCAGGGAATGGAATAAACATGGCACTATTGGCGCACGTAGGCCCTTGAAATAAAAATAATACCCACTTACCCAAACGAGCCAGATCTTTGCTGGCAAAGGTATTTAAATCAACGGTTCCCAAAGCTGGGCGCTCGCTCATTCTGCACAGGACGGAGCCGCGATCCTCAGACAGAACGCTAAGCCGATTTACTCACAAGATGAGCGTGTTTTAAGTCCTCCTCCAAAATCAGCCCCTCTCTCCAGTCTGCGTTCACATTCCTGGCATTTCCTAGATAATCAGTAACTGGTACTAATGTGAAGATAAAAGCACAGGGTTGTCTCTGTGCAAACCCTCACATCAGCGGTGGACCAACTGCAATACTCAAGGGCCACCAACAGGTCAGGTTTTCAGGACATCGCTGCTTCAGCACAGGTGGCTCAACCAGTCCTTGCTTCAGCACAGGTGGCTCAGTCTACAACTGAGCCACCTGTGCTGAAGCAGAGATATCCTGAAAACCTGACCTGTTGGTGGCCACTGAGGACTGGCGTTGGCCATCCCGGATATAGATGCTGAACCACACATACAGCAGATTTCACCGCTCCGGTTAACGTTGGCACGTTCCGGAACAGGAGTGGTTTTGAAAACAATGGCCACGGAGAGAGAACGCGTGCGCTATTTAACGCGTTATTTTGCATTAATGGAGGTAATGACGCCTGCTACCTCTGCATGTTCTTATATACAGACAGTACCGAGAATACGCTTTATACATCTCTCACGCAGCAACACAACCTAGAAAATGATGACAATAACATTTCTATCGCACTGCGTTTTCATGATCACTGCATTATTAATGCGTCACGTTTCTGATCCCGCTGACCACACATACAGCAGATTTCACCGCTCCGGTTAACGTTGGCACGTTCCGGAACAGGAGTGGTTTTGAAAACAATGGCCACGGAGAGAGAACGCGTGCGCTATTTAACGCGTTATTTTGCATTAATGGAGGTAATGACGCCTGCTACCTCTGCATGTTCTTATATACAGACAGTACCGAGAATACGCTTTATACATCTCTCACGCAGCAACACAACCTAGAAAATGATGACAATAACATTTCTATCGCACTGCGTTTTCATGATCACTGCATTATTAATGCGTCACGTTTCTGATCCCGCTGACTAGAATCGCAGTTATAGTCGCCGGGTAGTGATTCTTCCTCAGGATCGTGTTGCAAAAACAGAAAAAAAAAGTGTGCGCTAGATTAGGGGCGCGCAAACTTATTTTGCTGCACCCCCCCCCCCTGCCTGCTTCTCTCTGTTCTGAGCTCTTCCTCCTGCCGCCGCGGGGGTCACGTGACGTCACCCGCAGCGTCATTCGACGCGTGTGACGTTACATCACATGACCCTGCGGCGTTGCCATGGACACGAGTGAGGCCGGCAGAGTCCAGGTGAGTTTTAGAGTTGCAGAGGCCTCACGCGATCTCCCGGCATTTAATTTAAATGCCTCGGGAAGAGCGTGGGGCCTCGGCAACCGCCTGCGCCCCCCCCAGACAAATCCAGCGCCCCCCACTTTGTGCACCGCTGCGCAATTCAACCATGAACTGCTGCAATAGGGGAATGAACCTCGCTGCATACATGATAACTATAGGGGTAGGTGAGTATAACAGGGTATTAATAGATGGTGGGGGTGACCTATAGTTATATGCTTAAACATGAACAACCCGTATGGTCCGAGTTATGACATGAACCATATATTAAAGAAACGTTAAGTAAATAAAATAAACCACGAGCGCTCTGTGTCCTGACCAGTGGACACGCGATCGCCAGTGTGGGGGATTGTTCGTTTAGCAATTTACAAACATGAGCGGATTATGTCCTTAAAAGTCCAATGTCACAGTACTGTCCTGTATACTGTGCTATATACTGTGCTGTATACTGTGCTATATACTGTGCTGTATACTGTGCTGTAGAATCCAGGTGTAAAATGGATGATATGCTGTTAGATGCTGCCCCAAGCAAGGATAACCAATCCTATGTGTATATGACAGAGACAAAACAAGAAAATGGGGGCGTCGGGAGCATAAAGTAAAAGTTTTATACTAAAATATTCAAATATTCAAATGCACAAAGTACAATATTCAATAATAAAAACGAAAACTGTGCCTGTAAGTTTTTCCTGGTGTGCAATGTGGAAATGGTGGTATGAAACGCTCTGGTATGAAACGCTCTGGTATGAAACGCTCTGGTATGAAACGCTCTGGTATGAAACGCTCTGGTATGAAACGCTCTGGTATGAAACGCTCTGGTATTAAACACTCTGGTATTAAACACTCTGGGAGCCGCCTGACGCCCTTCTTCAGGTGCCTGGAGTGGGGACTGTCCATGGAGCCGATGTCTTTGCTGCTGCAGTCCTCCTCCTCCTCCTGTAGCGTTCGTCCCCTGGGCTGGCTGCTCAGGGGGTGTCTCACTTCTTCGGGGGGCTATTATGCGTGTGCGCTCTGAGTGTAACACATGGGAAGGTGTCTCTTGTGGACAGTTCCTGGAGGTACCGAGGTGTGCGTGGAGGAGCGCTGCTTAAAGCTGCAGTTCAGGCAATATCCTGCATGTGTGTTTTTTTTAAGAAATCAGTTCTGTAGTAAGAAAAAATACTTTTAGCATTTTCTGTTTAAAAAACAACAACTTTGAAAGACCAATTTTCTTGTATTCTATTTTAACAGCCACTTGCTAAGACACTGCCCCTTCATGTCCTGCCACAAGCCCTGGCACACCCCTTTGTCAGCCCTGCCCTCCCTCTAGCACATGTCAGTGCAGGAGTGCTCATGAATATTCATGAGCTTCCACTGAGTGACAGAAGCAGAAGAAAAACATATGCCAGCTCTAATTATGTCACCAAATTTCGCCGATCAATACATGGAGAACGGATTGACCGGCAGCTATACAGTTCTTTAGGTAATTATAGATTGCTCACATGAAACTATTGAAGTAAAAAAATAAATTTAAAAAAAAAAAGACTGAACTGCAGCTTTAATGGCAGCGAGTGCACTGCCCCCCGGAGAAGCAGGGACACCCCCTGAGCAGCCAGCCCTGGGGACCAACGCTACAGGAGGAGGAGGACTGCAGCAGCAAAGACATCGGCTCCATGGACAGTCCCCACTCCAGGCACCTGAAGAAGGAGGTCAGGCGGCTCCCTGAGTGTTTAATACCAGAGTGTTTAATACCAGAGTGTTTAATACCAGAGTGTTTAATACCAGAGCGTTTAATACCAGAGCGTTTAATACCAGAGCGTTTCCACCATTTCCACATTGCGCTGCACACCAGGAAAAACTTACAGGCAAAGTTCTCGTTTTTCTTATTGAATATTGTACTTTGTGCATTTGAATAGTTCAGTATAACACTTTTACTACATGCTTCCGACGTGCCCCATTTTCTTGTTTTGTCGCAGGATTGTGTCACTGCTCCCAGAATGCCGCAGCTAGAGAGAGTGCCGGGGGACAGAAAAGGGAAAAGGGACAAATCGTGGCCACTAGCAGCAATCTGTCCTCTTAACACTGTGCTGTCTGCAAGTTGTTCCCTTGAGGTCTACAGGACCTGCTGCCCAAGAACTGTACAGAACACTATTTATACTACAGTATGTAGTGTTCTTCCATAGACACACTGTAGGAGGGGGGGTTATATAGATACACACAGACACACACCAGTATATAAATATACTGTTATATAGATACACACAGACCCACACCTGTATATATACTGTTATATAGATACACACAGACCCACACCTGTATATACTGTTATATAGATACACACAGACCCACACCTGTGTATATACTGTTATATAGACCCACGCATGTATATATACCGTTATATAGACCCACGCCTGTATATATACTGTTATATAGATACACAGCCCCACACCTGTATATATACTGTTATATAGATACACACAGACCCACACCTGCATATATACTGTTATATAGACACACACAGACCCACACCTGTATATATACTGTTATATAGATACACACAGCCCCACACCTGTACTGTATATACTGTTATATAGATACACACAGACCCACACCTGCATATATACTGTTATATAGATACACACAGACCCACACCTGTATATATACTGTTATATAGATACACACAGACCCACACCTGCATATATACTGTTATATAGATACACACAGATACACACCTGTGTATATACTGTTATATAGATACACACAGACCCACACCTGTGTATATACTGTTATATAAATACACAGACCACACCTGTATATATACTGTTATATAGATACACACAGACCCACACCTGTAAATATACTGTTATATAGATACACAGACCCACACCTGTGTATATACTGTTATATAGATACACACAGACCCACACCTGTATATATACTGTTATATAGATACACACAGACCCACACCTGTATATATACTGTTATATAGATACACACAGACCCACACCTGCATATATACTGTTATATAGATACACAGACCCACATCTGTATATATACTGTTATATATATACACACAGCCCCACACCTGTATATATACTGTTATATAGATACACACAGACCCACACCTGCATATATACTGTTATATAGATACACAGACCCACATCTGTATATATACTGTTATATAGATACACACAGACCCACATCTGTATATATACTGTTATATAGATACACACAGACCCACATCTGTATATATACTGTTATATAGATACACAGACCACACTGGCTTTATTACTGACTGCCCACGGATGATGTAATGTAAGCAAACCGCAAGTGCTGTGAATTTCAAACGAATATAGAAATATTACTGAAATTTGATGCCTGGGCTGATTTCTACTTCTAAAAAGTGATATGCCTATAGGGCAGGGGTGGTCAACAGGCCAGGTATTAGGGATATCCCTGCTTCAGCACAGGTGGCTCAATCAGTGGCTAAATCATAATGACTGAGCCGCCTGTGCTGGAGCAGGAAAACCTGAAAACCTGACCTGTTGGTGGCCCTTGAGGACTGGAGTTGGCCGCCCCTGCCCTAGGATATATAAATGGACCGTTTGTTCGGAACGAAAGTTTATAAAAATCGATGGACCCATGTATCTTATTCAACCTCAATAGAAATGAACTTGTGTGCCCAACAAAATGGCGTCGTTTGAATTCCGCACGTCGCGCGGGCCAATAAGAATCCATGGCGTTGTGCCTTGGGGCTTCCTATTGGTCAGCGTGACCCGGATATTTAAACCCCACAGAGATACCGGCACCGCAACGGAGGTAAGTATCCCCGGAAGCAGGGGGTCCCCAGAGCTGAAATGAAAGGGGTTCGGCTCCGGAGTCCCCCAGTCCCTGCTTCAATCTCGTAACTATTATGATTATTTTAGGACAGACAGCAAAGGGTTGAAATGCGCGTGCTAATTATACGCTATTATGAACGCAGGACCGACCCGGAGGCCTCACTGACTCAAATGAACTCGCCCCGTCACTCCAGATAAAATTAGCCGCTTGGTGTATTGTGTTTCCTATAATAAGGCGTGTCGGGAACGTACAGTAGGATAATATCTATTGGGAAGAGGGCGGTGAATGGGTGAAACCCATGAGTCACTTTCTTAGGAAACTACCTTCTCTTATTCCTGCCCCCCCCCCCCCTGCTGAGCCCCCCCCCCCCCCGTCCTGAGCCCGGGGTCTGGGCCGACTTTGTCCCGTTATGACCGGACTGTAGGAATATTTCCAGCGCAGCCGGTAACAGTGCAGGGATTTTCCTACACACAGGAAAGTGAGCCCCGCAAATCTGTCATCTTAAGAAGAATATTGGCAAAACGAGATGTTTTAAAGCATTAAGCACCCCCAGAACCTATAAGCGTTTAAGCCATATAATGTTAGTGTTTTTCCAGAGAATGTCCTGCTCTTTAAAAAAAAATGTGTGTGCGTATATAATATATATATATATATATATATATAAAACAAAATGGGGCAGCCGGCAGTCCCATTACCATAAACAGTTTGCGGTGCATGTCCTATACCAATAGTAAGAGAAAAGTAATCCACTCCAACAGGAGCAGACACAAACAGCACTCAAAGGTAAGTAAGAAAACTTGTATTCAAAAATAAACATAGCACAAACATGACCAACGTTTCGGTCCTCGTGGTACCTTCCTCAGGGTTGTGCTTGAGGAAGGTCCCACGAGGACCGAAACGTTGGTCATGTTTGTGCTATGTTTATTTTTGAATACAAGTTTTCTTACTTACCTTTGAGCGCTGTCTTGTGTCTGCTCCTGCTGGAGTGGATTATCTCTCTCTCTTATATCTCTCTCTCTCTATGTAAATGTGTGTGTTTGTGTGTGTATGTGTATGTGTGTGTGTGTGTGTATATATATGTGTGTGTGTGTATATATATGTGGTGTGTGTGTACATATGCGGTGTGTATATATGTGGTGTGTGTGTATATATATGTGTGTGTATATATATGTGTGTGTATATATATGTGGTGTGTACATATGTGGTGTGTATGTGTGTGTGTGTGTGTGTACATATGTGGTGTGTGTGTGTACATATGTGGTGTGTGTGTGTACATATGTGGTGTGTGTGTGTACATATGTGGTGTGTGTGTGTGTGTGTGTGTGTGTGTGTGTGTGTGTGTGTGTGTGTGTGTGTGTGTGTGTGTGTGTGTGTGTGTGTGTGTGTGTGTGTGTGTGTGTGTGTATTTTTTTTTAATCTTTTTTTTTTTTTTTTAATCTTAGAATATAATTTGTTAGTCCGAATAGAAAAAAGGTATCACCTACTGTAATACTGAAGTACTCATACAAATATATAGTTCTTTAAAAAAAATTCAACCACTGGTATCAGCCTTTTAACCTTTAGACAGCACTGGGCTCTGGAGAGAACTTCATGTTAAAAACAGAGTTGGAAGCGGAAAAAGGAAATCTCTTGAAGTACTGTATGTAGCGGGGGGGAAGCAAAAATAATTATTAGATTTAATGTTTCTTACAGACAGACACCAACAGATATTAGGCAATTAGGCAACACTAAACTGCGCCCGGCGTGTGAACTCTACTGCACTTCCAAGAGTCTTAAAGGGGCAATTAAAGCAGTACTTAATATAAATATATATATATTCCTTTTAATATACGCAGTCTTTGATTATCTTAATTGAAAACGAATTACCTAAGCTGCTCATAAATTAGTTCTCCCGTAATCAATCAGCAAAGATCCTGCTTTCCTTGGGTCACTAAATGGCTGTCTTTCAGTTTCAATCAATCCTTTGGTCAGTGTAACTCAGCAGCTACAATGTATCCTTATATCACAAAGGTAACATTATCTATTGTTATAGTTTACAGCTCAAAGGCTGGGAATACTGGCAACAAATGATCAGAAACAGGAAAGTGTTGCAAAGATGCTAGGGAGGTAAAGCCTGCTATAGAAATCAAATTAAATGGCATTAAAGCAGCAGTCCAAGAAGCCATTTTTTTAAATTACATTTTTTCCTCCTTTAATACGTGCGTCAATACCATCCACACAATGATAAGTAATTAGCCAAGTTGCCGATAGATCCGTCCTCCTGTGATCGATCGGCGAAGATTCGGCTCGGGGGTTCATTAAATGGCTGTCACTGCAGAAGAGGACCAAAGAGGCAATGTTCTGTGGGGAAGATCTTGTGACCAGGCAGTCACTAGATACAATTGGTGCTCTGCTAGAGAGTGGGCAGGGCTCAAAAAGGGGTGTGCCAGAGCCTGTTTCAGAAGAGGAAGTGACTTTGTAAATGGTTGTTATAGAAACAAAAAATGCTTGTTACATTATAATACATTAAAAATGTCATTCAGAGTTGTAGGGTTTAAAAAAAATGCTACAAGTATTTCCCAGAGTACAGAACTGATTTATTAAAAAAAATAAAAACATAAAACACATGTAGGATATTGCCTGGTCTGCAACGTTAAGAAATTAATTGATGCTGTATATCCCCCATCACAAACGAGGCTTTGATGCAGAATGGAAAGTAAAATGAGCTACTTCAGGGGCGGCAGACTCCAGTCCCCAAGGGCCACCAACAGGTCAGATTTTCAGGTTATCCCTGCTTCAGCACAGTTGATGCAGTCATTAACTGAGCTGCCTGTGCTGAAGCAGGGACATCACTAATACCTGGCCTGTTGGTGGCCGCCCCTGCGCTTCGTGTATAATTAGAAGAAACAAAAAGGGGACAGATTGTGTCCAGAACTGAAAAGACACTTCACTGGCCCGAGCACAGCGCCCGAAGAGAAACGTTCGTATATAATCACAAGCCAGATCTCACGTGGAACACACGTGTGGGGTAGGCATGAAGAAAGCACTCGGGCATGCAACATCTCGTAAACAACTAGTCTCCCAGTTTCAAGATTTGTTTCACGGCAGATATTCATCTTCAAGTGAAATCTCCAAATTAAAAGACACTTACAGAGATGCACACATTTTTACGCGTGTGTACTATACGTGTGTGTGTGTACTGTACGTGTGTGTGTACTGTACGTGTGTGTGTGTACTGTACGTGTGTGTGTGTACTGTACGTGTGTGTGTACTGTACGTGTGTGTGTGTACTGTACGTGTGTGTGTGTACTGTACGTGTGTGTGTACTGTACGTGTGTGTGTGTGTGCGCACTGTATGTGTGTGTGTGGGGGGGGGGGTTCCAACGGAGGGGAATATGCTGCATCAGGAATCTGTCCTTGTGAAAAACACAATTGGCAGATGTTGCACTGGGGTTTGTGGTTCGTCCTCCTCTGGGTCACAGAAATACTGTACTAAATGAAACACCGCCATAATGAGAACCCTGGCAGCCGAGCAGAGCCGCTACCAGCACCTACTATGGAAGTATGCATCTCCGGAAGGAAGGGGTCCCCCGGAGCCTAAAATGAACGGGGTTCAGCTCCAGAGACCCCCTGCTTCAAACGCTGCAATATATTAAAAATCCTGTGTGTTTCTTTGATTAAATCAGTTAGATCAGCGGTGCGCAAACTGGGGGGCGCGGGACTGTCTGCGGGGGGCGCGGGACTGTGCGGGGGGCGCGGGACTGTTTGCGGGGGGTGCGGGACTGTGCGGGGGGCGCGGGACTGTCTGCGGGGGGCACGGGACTGTCTGCGGGGGGCGCGGGACTGTCTGCGGGGGGCGCGGGGTTTACAGAGGCCCCGCGCGCTTCCTGAAGGCACTTAAATTAAGTGCCGGGGGAGCGGCGAAGGCCTCTGTAAACCTCGCTTACCTTGGCTCCGGCGGCTTCTTAGGCGCTGACCACGCTGACGCTCGGCAGTGAGCCCCTGCAGCCGCAATGAGAGCGGCTTTAGCAGGGGCTCGCGCACGCTTCTGCAGGCGTGCGGAAGCGTGCTGACTTTCACCCGACAGTGACATTTTAGATTGAGCGCTGAGTCCGCTCACGTGACCTCCATAGCAACAAATGAGGAGAGGTGAGTGGGGCAGGGGGAGAGATGTGGACGGGAGCGGGGTGAGTTGTTGCGTGGGGGGGGGGGGAGAAGAAGTGTCCCAAGGGGGACGGGGGAGAGACTGCCTGCCAGCGGGGTGGGTGAATGTTCGGGGGATTGGGGAGGGGGGAAGTTTCCCAAGTACCGCCTCCCGCAAGCGCGCTCACTGCCTCGCCGGCCACGCAAAAGCTCCTGCTTGCGCTGGCCAGGCACAGCGTGAGCGCGCCTCAGCACGAGAGGCAGGAGTATGGACACAGCCTTAGACGCATCGCCATGGCAACGTGACGTCATGATGCTGGAGAGGGGAAGTGCCGGCAGGGGGCGCAGGGAAAAATAGTTTGCGCTCCCGAGTTAGATAATACTTAAGGCATGTTTCTTTCTTTTCTCCCCACTCTGTATGCCTTTTTTAATGCGTTCGCTATAGCAACTATTTACAAAGGCACAGCACTTCATCTTTTTAAAAAGGCGGCCATATTGTGAACCCAGGATCTTTGCCGATCGATCACCACAGAGCGGATAGACCGTCGGCGTAAATAAATACATTAAAGCTAAGCTGCTGTTGCATGTATGAAGGTAACAACAAAACAAGGGAAAGACTATAAACTGCCGCTTTACGCTGCTATATACTACAGGGGACAGCAATGAATGTCAAAGTAATGCATCTGGTACCAAAAGAGTTAAAAACGAGGGGTACACAATTGCATAAAAGGTTCTATGGCAGATTGCTTTCACACACAGAAACATACATCTGTGTATACACACACAAGCACACTCACAAATATATACACCCATATTATATATACACACACACACACACACACACACACACACACACACACACAAGCACACTCACAAATATATACACCCATATTATATATACACACACACACACACACACACACACACACACACACACACACACAAGCACACTCACAAATATATACACCCATATTATATATACACACACACACACACACACACACACACACACACACACACACAAATATATACACCCATATTATATATACACACACACACACACACACACACACACAAGCACACTCACAAATATATACACCCATATTATATATACACACACACACACACACACACACACACACACACACACACACACACACACACAAGCACACTCACAAATATATACACCCATATTATATATACACACACACACACACACACACACACACACACACAAGCACACTCACAAATATATACACCCATATTATATATACACACACACACACACACAAGCACACTCACAAATATATACACCCATATTATATATACACACACACACACACACACACACCTATATTTGCTATACAGCGAATGAAAATCCCAAGTGTGAGCACGTTCATATGTCTCAGACAGGTCGGCAACCCTGCCCGTCCCCATAGCATACAGTGCTTCCACTGCAGCAAGGGATTCTGGGAAATGTAGATTAGGTGTTTTTTCCCCCGTATGTGGACACACACACACACACACACACACACACACACACACACACACACACACACACACACACACACACAGTCGGCTCCTTGTGACCTTGGGCAAGTCACTTTATCACCAAAACACATAGAGATTGTTAGCTCCACGTGACAGGGACCTGCGCCTGCAAAATGTCTCTGTAAAGCGCTACGTAAAACTAGCAGCGCTATACAAGAACATGCTATTATTATTATATATGTGAAGGTGTGTGCGCGTATATATATATATATCAAATAAAAAGATCACTTATGAGCACATTCACATGTCTTAGGCCGCGCGTATAGTGCCCGCGACGTCACCCATCGCCGCTAGCGAAAGTTATATTTTGCTTTGCGGCGGCAGAGCGGGCTTCTGGGCATTTGATTTGTTCAGGGGCTGTCACATGAGGCGACCGCCCTCGAAAAATCAAATATTGCCAGCTTCCACAGTCCGCAACACTCCGTCGTACTGCCGCCATTGCGCTTACTATAAGCGCATGCGGCGGCAATGTATTTGTTTCTGCGACCGTGCCATTCACCATTATTACCACTGCAGCAAGGGATTCTGGGAAATGACATATACATACACACACACACACTGTAAAGCGGCTCTGTGGTTTCCAGGCCTGAGCTTGCACAATCCCCCAGTTACATTGTGCGCGGGGACTGCAGAGGCAGAGTGACTGGGAAGGGGCAGGAAGGGGAAACGGCTGGGCGTGCACGGCAAAGAATACCTGGAAACCGCTGGCTCTCCCCGGCCGGGCAGCACCTCACATACAGAACCCGAGTGTGTGCCTCTGAGCAGGATAGGGGGCAGCCCTGCTGGGGATCCAGGGGCATTGCACACCCTCACCGCAGCCATTGTACTTACAGCCCAGTCTTTCAGTCACACCTTCTTATACCAGGCCTATGTAAGTAAATGGGCTAGGAGATGTCTTTTAGTCCAGGTGTCTAAGTAACACGACTTACTAATTACTCTATAGCCCAGCGGGCTCAACCCCAGTCCTCAAGCCACCCCAACAGGACAGGTTTTCAGGATATCTCGGTCTCGACTTCAGCACAGGTGGCTCAGAGAATTATTAATAATAATAATTTCTTGTATAGCGCTGCTAGTTTTACGCAGCTCCTTACAGAGACATTTTGCAGGCACAGGTCCCTGCCCCGTGGAGCTTACAATCTATGTGTTTGGTGCCTGAGGCACAGGGACATAAAGTGACTTGCCCAATGTCACAAGGAGCCGACACCGGGATTTGAACCAGGCTCCCCTGATACCCACTCCGTGCTATTGCCAGTGTCTTTACACACTGAGCCGCTCCTTCTCTCTATTGAACCACCAGTGCTGAAGCAGGGATATCCTGAAAACCTGACCTGTTGGAGGGGTTGAGGAGTGGAGTTAAGCCCCTCTGCTACAGCTTATTCACTTGAATGGGACCCCGCGGTATCTCATGCTGGGAACCTACGCAGGGGTAAATATCACCCCAAACCCTCATTACCTTGTGAACGGTGATAATGGGAGGTATTTCCCAACATGTCAATAGTGGTCTACAAAAGGAAGGGAGTGGGGGAGGGGAGGTGGGGGGGACGGGGAGTGGGGGGGACGGGGAGGGGAAGTGGGGGCAGGGGAAGTGGGGGCAGGGGGAGTGGGGGCAGGGGGAGTGGGGGCAGGGGGCAGGGGGAGGAGGGGCAGGGGGAGGAGGGGCAGGGGGAGTGGGGGCAGGGGGAGTGGGGGAGTGGGGGCAGGGGGAGTAGGGGAGGGGGAGTAATTGGTACACAATACAAACATGGCTTTAAATAATACATTGAATCTAAAAACATACACCAATAACCTGTGCCGTGTCAGTGATCCCCTGTGCCTCGGGGGCGGAGGTATTAAGGGAGCTATTTTCCTTACACCGCACATCTGGTCTCCAAGCGCTTCTCCTTACAATTTCTGTCACTGCCCTACATCTGTCCCTTGGTGTGGACCTCCTGTGTCCTTCCCTATAACTGCCGCTCACACGGTGACCCTCTTCTCTGTCCCTCATGCCTTCTTACTGCGTCCCCTAAACTGTTACTTTCTTCAGGTCTGTCCTCCCCCACGACGCACACGTGCTCCGGCTGCACGCCGGCCATGGGCCCGGTATCTTGTCTGGGCCTCCGTGTTTTTGTCAATGACCTGTATCCATCTGTATGGATTTACCATCATGGCTTTCCACATTCGGGTTCACTGTCCCTTAGGCTACGTCCATAGAAATGGAGGGGAGGGAGAGAAAGATGGGGGGAGGCTTAGAGAGAGATGGGGCAAGGGAGAGAGATGGGGCGAGAGATGGGGGAAGAGAGATGGGGAGAGCGAGAGAGATGGGGGAGAGAGATGGGAGGAGAGCGAGAGAGATGGGGGGAGAGCGAGAGAGATGGGGGGAGAGCGAGAGAGATGGGGGGAGAGCGAGAGAGATGGGGGGAGAGCGAGATGGGGGGAGAGCGAGAGAGATGGGGGGAGAGCGAGTGAGATGGGGAGAGCGAGAGAGATGGGGGGAGAGCGAGAGAGATGGGGGGAGAGCGAGAGAGATGGGGGGAGAGCGAGAGAGATGGGGGAGAGCGAGAGAGATGGGGGGAGAGCGAGAGAGATGGGGGGGAGGCATGGGAGATAAAAGGTGGTTAGGGGTGGAGAAAAAAGGTGGTTGAGGTGGAGAAAAGGGGGGTGGGGAGAGAGAAAGAGGGGGATATGGGGTGAGAGAGAAAGAGGGGAAAATGAGGGGGGATAATAATAGAAAGAGGTGGGGGAGACTTGCACAGCCGCTGACAGGGGGAACAGAGCAGCCGGCCGCCCTGCCATTATCCATCAATAATCCCCCCGTCTCTGCCCTAACTATGCTTTTTAGGAGTATAACCTGACCCCTCTCTCAGTCTCTGACCCCATCCCTAACACCCTGCTACATTATCATCTACGCTTCAGGACTTAATAGATGTATACACGTAACATGCAGTAATCCGATAAAAATGTTTTCAGTCTCCTGTATGAGTCTCCGGCTATTTCCTTTTGTGTTCTCCCTCGTTGCTCTCCGGGACGTTTCCCCTCCCCACACCCGTCAGTGAATGGGCCCATTGCAGACAACTCCCTTGGGGGGAACGTTAATTAGCATTAATACGGCACATGTGGGTGGCACCAGATCGGATACAAAGAAAGGAACATTACACATCACAAGTCTCAGACCAGAGGGTCTCCAGCTGACAGCTCCACCAAGAAATGTCTCTTGAGACAACACTACCTGACCTGGCTTATTACAAAGTGGTTCCTGAAGACAATAGTGGAACACTGCTGCGTAACACAAATTAATTACTACAGATATGACTAAACCAGTGATGAAATATTCCTTTAACGAGTTATTTAATCATTTCGAGGTGTGGATAGCCATAATTATCAACGGCACCATTGTTACACCGTCTGTTGTCAAACAACAGAAAACCTCTCGGGGGCCATCAGTAAATGTAAAATCGCATTATTAAAGGGCCGTCCCACCTACGCGAGATAAGGGCCGTGCCTGTCTCACAGGTTAAATATAGGTCATTTCAAGCGTTATTTTTTATGAGATATTTGTATAAAGTAGTGGAAATCATTCGTCATTAAGCACAAGCTTTGGAAGGTTTCCACACTCTTTATCCGCGGTGTTTTGGCGAGAAGACGGCGTGCCAGCCCTGAAAGCCTTTGTTGTTCGGCTCCTTTGCTTGCAAAGTAATTATTCCGCCATCATTCATCAAACAGATAAACACACGGGGCGGACCTGCTAGAACCCCGCGTCCCCGGAGAATTGCAGCGCGTGCTCATCTGTCCGAAGGTACAGAGACCGGGCCTTTACCCCGTTGAGCGCCCCATGACGTAGTCTTGATGTCTGCCACACCAGGGGGTCCCATGATATAGGAGCTATATCATGGGCACGTTTGTCTGGTAGATCGCCATCGGCGCTTTAAAGGACGCCATCGGAGCGGACAAGGTTTGAACCCATCACGCTCATGTGATTGAGCCAGAGGAGCGACCGCCACATGCCAGGAGAACTATGCCACGCTGGGGACGCAGTCCCCTCGGCACTCAACTGGTTAAACCAAATATACCAGTGCCACTTTTTCCAGAAGCGCACAGTTTGCAGCTCCGGGGGACGCCTGATCCTTACGTTTTAAGCACCAGTGTTTTTCCTGGATATTAAAACATGGCCGCCCGAGTAGTCCAACAAAGCCAGAAGGACAACCCCCTTCCTCCACGCAGAGTTTATGCTTTTTACTGGCCAGCAAGACCAAGCGGATGTGGCAGCCATTTTAATTTCCCTAAAGGGAACGAAAACACCTGCTCAAGAACCAGGGGGTTCCCAGAGCTACAAACAGCTTTCTGCACAGGAACAAAGAGAGGGGACTTCTGCTTTAACGCCCCCCCCCCCCCCTCCCTCCCTCTCCCATCATCACACCCCCCCCCCCCCTCCCTCCCTCTCCCATCATCACAGGGAAGTGAACTAGAGTTTGCCAACTAAACAGCCAGGCAACCCTGCCATTCCCCATTATCTCTTAGCTTCAAATGCAGCCAGGGACTCTGGGTAATGACATGCAAATGAGCATACCTTATCTGTCCTGAAATCCATGTTGTTGTTGAAGGCAAAATAGTTTTTTCCAGGTATTGGATCCCCTGCTTCCCCCCATATTTTTCATCTTCCAATCCCCCATTTCAGATTATACATAGCACATATTTTGTATGTGGTTTAAATAAAAATATACACACGCTAATCATATGAATTACTCACAACGCACGTAAATATCCTTAGCATAGGCTGGAACGCTGCGACTTCCTGTTCAGGACAGATGTCCAAAGTCATTATTGGATGCCAATCAAAAAGGAGCTTGTTACAACATTGTATTGTGTGTCTTTATTTATATAGCGCCATAAATATACATAGCGCGTCACAGTAGTAATACACGTGGTAATCAAATAAATAACAAATAATACAAGTAACAGATCATGGGAATAAGTGCTTCAGACATAAAAGTAACATTAAGGAAGAGGAGTCCCTGCTTTGAGGAGCTTACAATCTAATTGGTAGGTAGGGGAACATACAGAGACAGTAGGAGGGAGATCTGGTAAGTGCGTCTGCAGGGGGCCAAGCTTTATGTATCATGTGTCCAGGATTATCCACAGTGCTATTCATATGCTTCTTTAAGCAAGTGTGTCTTAAGGTGGGTCTTAAAGGTGGATAGAGAGGGTGCTAGTCGGGTACTGAGGGGAAGGGCATTCCAGAGGTGTGGGGCAGACAACATGTCAAGTTCTCCTTATTCATTGGCAAATAATGTTGTGGGCAGCCATTTTATAATCCCAAAAAAGGCAAAATCATATGGATAGTACAACTATCAAAGTGAGGTTCTCGTTACTCATTGTATCTCTGACAAAAGTAACTGGTCATGGCCATATTTTCCCCTTGGTTATGGCAGGATATTGGGGCTTGAAGAGTTGTGTATACATATATATGTATGTGTGTGTGAGAGAATGTGTCTACATACAATATATATATATACATACATATACACACACACACACACACAAACACAAGACTGGCTTCAATCATTAAAAACAATGCAAAGATTTGGCAAAAAAATAATATTAAACCACCAAAATAATGCAAAAATAACAAATGGGAAAAAAAACTACACAACAGGAGCATTGCAGGGCTACAGAATAGAGCCTGTATCTTCTGTTTGTATATTTTTATGTGAGTGTGCAAATCTGCAAAGGGTTAGACTGCATCATTACCTGTGTGTGTCATCATCTGTGTGTATCAGTGTGTTGGTGTATTTATGGTGTGTGTGTCTATCATTGTGTGTATCAGTGTGTTTACAGTGTATGTGTATCAGTGTGTTTGTGTGTGTGTGGTTACACTGTATCAGTACCCGTGTATGTCATTGTCTGTGTGTAACAGTGTTTCAGTGTTTCAGTGTGTGTATCAGTGTGCATTAGTGTGTTTACTGTGTGTGTATCAGTGTGTTGGTGTATTTATGGTGTGTGTGTCTATCATTGTGTGTATCAGTGTGTTTACAGTGTATGTGTATCAGTGTGTTTGTGTGTGTGTGGTTACACTGTATCAGTACCCGTGTATGTCATTGTCTGTGTGTAACAGTGTTTCAGTGTTTCAGTGTGTGTATCAGTGTGCATTAGTGTGTTTACTGTGTGTGTATCAGTGTGCATCAGTGTGTTGATGTGTGTTGACTGTGTGTATGAGTGTGTTTACTGTGTGTATCAGTGTGTTTATTGTGTGTGTATCAGTGTGTTGATGTGTGTATGAGTGTGTGTATGAGTGTGTTTACTGTGTGTGTATGAGTGTGTTTACGGTGTGTGTACCAGTGTGTTTACTGTGTGTGTACCAGTGTGTTTACTGTGTGTGTACCAGTGTGTGTACCAGTGTGTGTACCAGTGTGTTTACGGTGTGTGTACCAGTGTGTGTACCAGTGTGTGTACCAGTGTGTGTACCAGTGTGTGTACCAGTGTGTGTACCAGTGTGTGTACCAGTGTGTGTACCAGTGTGTGTACCAGTGTGTGTACCAGTGTGTGTACCAGTGTGTGTACCAGTGTGTGTACCAGTGTGTGTACCAGTGTGTGTACCAGTATGTTCATGGATTTAAAGAGCTTCGCTGTAACTAAAATGTAAAATAAAATAAAATTATGAGTCGACATACTTTGTCTTTTTTAAACCTTCCCAGCCAGGGGGTCTGACTCGCTAGAATGGGGTTAGTGGAGCAATCACAAAGATTTGACCCATTAAACCAGCCCTGCGCCTTTACCTCTTAAGTCACCCAAGCAGCAGGGGTTAAAAGAACATTGCAACTGGGAAGCAACAAAGGGGTTAAATCCTCCAGCATTACCGGAGAGAGGACATGAAGGGACACGATTACCTCGGAGTCGGCTGTTCATTCTGCTATTGTAGAGGTATCGGACACCACCCCAACAGTCTTCCTCTGCCCCTCTCCCACTCCCATGGTTTAATGCGCTCCTCTCTGGGGTTTATCCAAGACTGTGCAAGTCTTGGTCCAGCCAGTTCCAGGCAGGAAAGGTACCTTAGCCTCCTCCCATCACTTCCCATCACCAGAGTATCTGACATCAATGTGTTCCTGTTGCTCCCACAATCATGAGTCAACCCCGAGTTATAAAAACAAACACAATGACAGGGAAACTGTAATATCTACACAGACGTCCGAGTCTCCGCAGGCCCGCTGACTGCCTTCTCAGGGCACATGGCTGAAGTCTCCACTCGGACCCCAGGTTGATAAACAGAAGAGGGGGAAGCGGGACAAAGAAGGATCCCGGTCAGCCAATCGCGGAAGTATGGGCTCAACTTCGTCTGGCCGGTATCCTTCGCTCCACTGCTCCCACTTTGGCCCAATTCAAGACTTCAGCCATGTGCACTGGGAATGCCATTTGTCCGGTCTCTTCCCCCCCCCCCCCCCCCCTTGGCGGCATTGGATTCTAGGAAGTAAATCAGGGAGATATGAAGATTTTCGATCAAAACCCAGAAGACATTTTAATGACACAGTGCCTTATAATTGTCGCACTCCTTTGTACTCCTGGTTCTGTATGTGTCCCAACATACTACTTGGATTCTAAGCTCGTTGGGGCAGGGGGTCCTTTGTTCCAAGGCTCTATCTGTATTATACTTTACTTCCTTATGTAATATGACTTGTAGAAACGGCTTTCTTGGTTGGCACTCTATAATTAAAAATATGCAATGAAAAAAAAAATTGGATTTCAAAAGAAGGATATTTATGGACCTAAAGAAACTGCGAACAGAATTATATGTCAACGTGTTGCTCAACTTTCTGCCGCTTTTGCGTTAAATGGAAGAAAATGTTTCCTACACGTGATGGAAATTGTTAGCCAGGAAAATGAATGCCACGTCAGACGACCTCGTGGATATACAAGCGAGTTGGATAAATCTGAATTTGATCTGTGCGTCATTTGACGTCTTCCTAATTCGCGTCATACCTCTTTTGCTTGATCGGTCAGCCAATATATGCAACGTTTTTATCCATCGATGGTGCTGAATGGGTTAATAACTGGGACAATAACCCGCCCCACTTCGTGAACGAGGGGCTATGCATTCTATCAACTTCCCACTCTGGATATGATCAACAGTAAAACACATGGCTATCATTTTCACTGCTCCGTCACTGGGGTGTCGAAATATCTGCAGGGCCACGTAACGGGAAAACATTTATCAAGAGCCGTCCAGGTCCGTCCAAACCTTTCTGTCACGCGGCATATGGTCACTTCACATACATTTCTGGGACCTTCTGGTATGGATTTGGTGTCCTTCACTTGATACTCCAGATGTGAACTCAGTAATACTTTACATAAGGTTGGGCTGCAGGGGGTCTTCCAGGTAAACCATTTCCACTTATGGCCGTGAAACCTGATAGTCAGAAGTCCGAGACAAGCTACATGTATCAGGCAGAGCAAAGGAAAAGAGCACACAGATGGGTGATCCAAGACTGATATTGTATTATACTGGTGTTGTCAGAATAAGGAGAGTGAGAAGAGGTGAGTAGAGGGTTCTGGGTAATTGGTGGGAAGAGAGAGGGTGTCCATTACCAGACCAACCACTCTGCAGCCCAAGCTGCTCCTGGAGAATGAGCCGTTTCCCATGATGTACCTAGTTCTTCACAAGGGCACCGTAAAGTTAAGGTATAGAGGAGACACTATATGGGGATGGTAGGAAGCGACTGGGAGTACCATAGGGGGATCCCACTATTACCACCACTGGACAGCCTGCATTCGGATGGTGTTCCACCAACCCTTTGCAAAGAGGAGTGTCTCTGTAGGCATGGGAGTGGGAGATGCTATGAAACAGACTCAAAAGGGGCCAAATACAGTACGATATTTCAGGGTCCTGGGCCGAAGTAAAAAGTAAGTAACAGGACGTGCTGAATTCGAAGAGGAAAAAACCACTGAAGTCTATAAGACCGGTAACGATAGACCCAATGCCTCACTCCCCAATAATGAAGACTTCTCTCCTGGCCCGGGGACCCCTCTACTGGCCGGGGACCCCACTCCTGGCCGGGACCCCTCTACTGGCCGGGGGAAAGGAATACTGCATGAAAATGATCGAGCCAGACAGAATATTCTCTGCTAAATACATAAGAGAAAAACAAAAGTGAGAGTTAATCCACGGCCAATGCTTAAAGGTGCAATCCCACATAACCCAGGCAGAGAACAACATGAATGTAACAGTCTCATTGGCTTCCCAAAACAAATCTAACCATGCTAATACCAAATATATATTTGTTACTTAATTACACTATGAAAAGTGCATTTCCGCCTCAAGTTATTTTAATTATTATTAAGGTAGGATGCAGGGGGGTCTCCAGAGTTTAACCCTGTTAATTTCAGCTCTCCGGACCTCCTGCTTCCCCAGTTACATACCTCCAAAAAGGTGATGCCAGTCGCAGCCCAGGCCGGGCACGCAATATGGCGGCTCAAATCTCCCATGGCACAGGAGCCAATAAGGAAGCCTCAACGTCATCCGTCATGGCTTCCTATTGGCCCACACCACGTGGGACGTGAAGGAGCAGCAGCATCACCTATGGAAGCAAATATCCCGGGAGCAGAGGTTCCCCGAGCAGGGGTTCCCCGAGCAGGGGTTCCCCGAGCAGGGGTTTCCCCCCCCCTCCCCCCCTTCCCTGAAATTAACATGGCTCAGCTCCGGAGACCCCTGCTTCCCATCAAGGGGGGGACATTATGTATGTAAGCAAGATACATTTAAGTATCAGCAGCATATGGGTTTAACCCCTTCACATAGAGAGCAGTGAGCGGCTCAGTGGGTAGAGGCACCGATTAGGCCAAATCCATAGTGCCTGTGCCCGTGCGCGGCCGTGACGTCACCCGCTTGAAGCGGGTGCGTTTTTGTCCATGGTACGCACGCCATCCGTGGGCGTGTCTAGGGGCGTGCCAGTGACGTCACAGAGCTGGTTCGCCCTCATTGGGCGAACCGCTCACGTGACCGGCCTGTCGCGCCAAGAAATCAGTTTGAACTGATTTCCTCCCGCACGCCGCATGGACGTGATCTCTGCCTTAGGGCGGTCTGGTCGCTCAGCCGCATGGTCTGCGGTACCATGGCCCCAGCCTCAGAAGCAGGGCAGCCTGGCTCAATTCCCGGTGTCAGCTCCGTGTGACATTGGGCAAGTCACTTTATCTCCCTGCGCCTCAGGCACCAAAAACATTGATAGGAAGCTCACCTGGGCATCTGCAAACACGGTGTGTACAGTGCTGCAAACACGGTGTGTACAGTGCTGCATACACGGTGTGTACAGTGCTGCAAACACGGTGTGTACAGTGCTGCATACACGGTGTGTACAGTGCTGCAAACACGGTGTGTACAGTGCTGCATACACGGTGTGTACAGTGCTGCATACACGGTGTGTACAGTGCTGCATACACTTTCAAGAAACAACTATTGTTATAAGATGGCGGGTCTGCAGTGTTCGGGCGCTGCATGCAAATATAACTATATGGAATATATTAAGAAATGATAGAACTATATTTATTTTTCCATACATGCTGTAGGTGAGGATAGGAAAAAATAAAACGAAAATGAGAAAGAATGCCTCATAATATTGTCATTTTCCCAAATATTGTGTTATTCCGGTTTCGCACATGCACAAAGTTACAGTTCAGCAACACTGCCACCTGCAGGTCGTTACAAGCACGACAGAAATCATTATCTTATATATTAGAGCAGCAGGGTCTAAACTTTTTATAAGGAACCGTATAATTATATAGTGAAATTCTGCGGAAATGCATTGTATGGATCCCAACCCTCTCTAATAGCGCGCCGGAGATCAGATACATTGTAAGGAACCCCAACCCTTTCTAATAGCGTGCCTGAGATCAGATGCATTGTAAGGAACCCCAACCCTCTCTAATAGCGCGTCTGAGATCAGATGCATTGTAAGGAACCCCAACCCTCTCTAATAGCGCGTCTGAGATCAGATACATTGTAAGGAACCCCAACCCTTTCTAATAGCGCGCCTGAGATCAGATGCATTGTAAGGAACCCCAACCCTCTCTAATAGCGCGCCTGAGATCAGATGCATTGTAAGGAACCCCAACCCTCTCTAATAGCGCGCCTGAGATCAGATACATTGTAAGGAACCCCAACCCTTTCTAATAGCGCGCCTGAGATCAGATGCATTGTAAGGAACCCCAACCCTCTCTAATAGCGCGTCTGAGATCAGATGCATTGTAAGGAACCCCAACCCTCTCTAATAGCGCGTCTGAGATCAGATGCATTGTAAGGAACCCCAACCCTCTCTAATAGCGCGTCTGAGATCAGATGCATTGTAAGGAACCCCAACCCTCTCTAATAGCGCGTATGAGATCAGATGCATTGTAAGGAACCCCAACCCTCTCTAATAGCGCGTCTGGGATCAGATACATTGTAAATTCTTCTGTATTTGGTCCAATTTTTAAATGACCTGAGAATTGCAGGAACCCTTTAGCGATGCCAGGGGAAACTCTGTATTAGAGCAGGGGTTCGCTAACTTCGGGTGCTGCGCCGCCCCTGCCTGCTTTCCCTCCGTGCTCGCGCCCCCCCCCCCCTTGCCTTAGTGACGGCGTCAAATGACGTCACCTGATACCGCAGCGTCACTTGACGCCACGGCGACGCAGCACCAGAAGCTGGTTGAATCACGGTAAGCGAGTTAGAGGGCGGTCCCTCTAAATGCCTTGGGGATGAGTGCGGAGCCTCTGTAACTGCCGTGTCCCCCCAAAAAATCTCACGCCCCCCTGTATTAGAGAGATATTTAAAGATGTGGTCCCCTGTAGTAGCTGTATGGGGCGAGTGCCACGTTTAAGAAAGGACAGTTCAGGGTCAAACAAATGTTCCGCGGAAAGATTGAAATCACCTTTAAAAGTAACGAACTTATTTGTATCTTGTGAAAAAGAAATGTTTCGCTTTTCTCCGGTAACACTAAATCTACGCTTTAGCCGTTTGACCAATGATGGCTTGCTAATTACTTTGCAAATAAAAACACAGAAATAAGTTCATTTGCCTGGGGCTTTAATGACTGACAAACAGTCTTATCACCAAAAGACATCCAATATCATTTTTGTGCAAACCCTGCAAAACCTTAATTTATTGTGGAAATGTTAAACGTTTAAAAAAACGATTTAAAAATAATTACGCGTGTCATTTTTGTTTAAAATAAATAGAAAAATCGATGTTAGTCAATCGTAGCGTATTGAACAAGCCCCCGCCCTTCCCTCACTTCTGTCATTGGAAGGGTTGCCTTTTTCAAATGTATTTTTTTGCTTTTGAAAGAGTATAACAACGTAAAATACTGTTGCATAGTCTCTGCTTGCAAAAAAATATAGATGGTAAGCTCTTCGGTTCAGGGACTTATTGCATACAGTGCTGCATACATGGTCAGCACTATATATGGAAAGATATTCGCTTAATTGCGATGGCGATGGCCAAACAGCTGTGTTTAATAAGTAACATTTAGGTCAGCCTGTCCCTACTCCCCCCCCCCTCCCCTCCTCAGATCACAGTCCGTCCCCCCCTCTCCAGTTCTTGCGAGACCGATAGATTGGCGCACTCACGGAAATACTTCATCTCTGGTTTAGGGCCCGTCAGCACATCCGGAGCCAGCTATTTATTATACACCAGGGCGGGCTCAGAGCGCAAAACTCGCCGCCATCATTTACGCTGCAAACATAGAAAAGGGATCGGGTCCAATACGCACGTCTTGGACCGTCCTCATGTCAGCCATAAACCATTCCTCCTGGGTTCTGGTACGGCCGGGTGGGCAACTCCGTCCTCAACAGCCAGCCTGACATCCCTGCTTCACCACCTGTGCTGAAGCAGGGATACCTGGAAAACCTGATGAGAGAGAGGAAGCGAGAGAGGAAGAGAGAGAGGAAGAGAGAAGGGGATAGAGGGTGGAGAGAGGGGGGAGAGAGAGAGGGGAGAGAGGGGGGAGAATTCATTTTATCTGTGACATATTAGGTCAGGGGTCCGCAAACTTCTCAGTCTGCGACCCCCCACCTGCTCGGCTCTGGCATCAAATGACGCCATGGGGTTGTGTGACCCGGTGGTGACATTTGACGCCGGGTTGCAATGGAAACGCGTCGCTGAAAGCCAAGGTAAGGGGATTAAGGCCTTGCCCCCGCTGCCTGCTACAGCGTCCGCTGTGGCGGACGCTGCGCTCACGAGAGCCCTCTCCTCAATGGCGCCGTGCCCGCTGCGAGGGGGGGCCGCAGCGCTCGCGCGAGAGCTACTCCTGCGCGTCGAGCGGCTAGGCACGCCCCCCGGCGGTTCAGCCAATGAGGGCGAACCTGCCGGGTGACGTCATGGCCGTGCCCCCGTCACTCCTCCGGCACACCCCCCCCGGTCTCTGCTCCTGCAGTGAGCTGCAGACCGGGGAATCGCCGGAACGCGCAGCCAAAAGCGCGGGCGCGCATTAGAGCGCCGTGACCGGGGCCTTAGCCTTACAGAGCCCTCGCGCGGTCCCCGGCATTTAATTGAAATGAGATGGGGGAAGCGCGGGGCGTCTGTAAACGCCGTGCCCCCCCTGGAAAATCCCACGCCCCGGGGGGCGCGCCCCTGTATTAGGTCAATGCGCATTGCAATTTCGCTTACTATGCCAATTAGTGAAAATCGCCACATTGGCGCCTGGCGCACACACACCGGGCTCCGCTCGCCGTCTGACGACATTTCCCTGGAGTTTGACGCAGTTGCAAAACGGAAGACCGAATTCACGACATTATTAACCCTTTGAGGGCGGCGAAACACAAGGAAGCAACATGAGGGGAATACAAATCCTAAACCCGTCCCGGCTGCACTATCATCATCATCATCATCATCTACATACACAAGACTGAAATAATGTTTGGATGTTTGGATGTGTGTTTGCACACATCACCTCATTGTCCTGCGGGGTGGTCTGACGTCACGGCCACGCCTACGCAGGCCGTGACAGTCACACCCCCCTCACACCGCGTGCCCCTCCTCGCCGAGTTACTCCTACTCCTGCCAGGACCCCACACTCACTGCTACTCCACAGCCTCCCTCACTGTCTCCTCCTTCCCCCCGCACCGCCATCCTCCCGCTCACACCACCACCCCACTACACACACACGCGCCTCACCGCACCCGCGCCGTCGTCCTCCCCCCTCCCTTCAGCTGCGCCTGCCACGGCCTCCTCACCGCCCTTTCCCTTCCCTGGCTCCTACCTGCAGCCTCCGCCACCGCTTCAGGTATGGGGACAGCAGGGGGGGGGGGGGAGAGATGTAGGGGGGGGGAGAGAGATGTAGGGGGGAGGAAGAGATGTAGGGGGGGGGGAAAGAGATGTAGGGGGGGGGGAAAGAGATGTAGGGGGGGGGAAGAGACGTAGGGGGGGAAGAGACGTAGGGGGGGAAGAGACGTAGGGGGGGGGGGGAAGAGACGTAGGGGGGGGGAAAGAGACGTAGGGGGGGGGAAGAGACGTAGGGGGGGAAGAGACGTAGGGGGGGAAGAGACGTAGGGGGGGAAGAGACGTAGGGGGGGAAAGAGATGTAGGGGGGGGGAAAGAGGTGCAGGGGGGGGAAGAGGTGTAGGGGGGAGAAGAGGTGCAGGGGGGGAGAAGAGGTGCAGGGGGGGAGAAGAGGTGCAGGGGGGGGGAGAAGAGGTGCAGGGGGGGGGGAAAAGAGGTGCAGGGGGGGGAGAAGAGGTGCAGGGGGGGGAGAAGAGGTGCAGGGGGGAGAAGAGGTGCAGGGGGGGAGAAAAGGTGCAGGGGGGGGAGAGAGGTGCAGGGGGGGGGGGAGAGAGGTGCAGGGGGGGAGAGGTGCATGGGGGGGGAAGAGGTGCAGGGGGGGAAGAGGTGCAGGGGTGGGGAAGAGGTGCAGGGGTGGGGGAGGTGCAGGGGTGGGGGGGAGATGCAGGGGGGGGGGAGATGCAGAGGGGGGAGAGATAACACACCCACCCAGTCAAAAAGGTCACCCAGCCACCCACCCACTCAGTCACCCACCCACCCTAGGTCAGTCACCCAGTCACCCAGTTACTCAGTCACCCACCCATCACCCACCCAGTGTCACCCACCCACACACCCAGTCACTCAAGTCACCCAGTCACTCAAGTCACCCAGTCACACAAGTCACCCAGTCACTCACAGTCACTCACTCACTCACCCACACAGTAACCCACTCACTCACCCACACAGTCACCCACCCACCCACAGTCACTCACTCACCCACACAGTCACCCACCCACCCAGTCACCCACCCACTAAAGTCACTCACCCACTAAAGTCACTCACCCACTAAAGTCACTCACCCACTAAAGTCACTCACCCACTAAAGTCACTCACCCACTAAAGTCACTCACTCACCCACTAAAGTCACTCACTCACCCACTAAAGTCACTCACTCACCCACTAAAGTCACTCACTCACCCACCCACTAAAGTCACTCACTCACCCACCCACTAAAGTCACTCACTCACCCACCCACTAAAGTCACTCACCCACCCACTAAAGTCACTCACTCAACTACCCACCCACAAATCCACCCAGTCACTCACCCACCCACCCACTGAGCTCTGAAGGGGGGGGAAATTGGTCATGTGAAGGGGGGGGGAACGGAGCTGTGAAGGGGGGAAGGGCCAGAGCTGTGAACCGGGGGGGGGGAGCCAGCTGTTAACACGGGGGGCCGCATTCATGTGCAGGGGGGCCCCGATTGCTGTCAACGGGGAGAAAGGGGAAGGAGGGGGAGAGAGGGCAACGGAGAGAGAGAGGGCAACGGAGAGAGAGAGGGCAACGGAGAGAGAGAGGGCAACGGAGAGAGAGAGGGCAACGGAGAGAGAGAGGGCAACGGAGAGAGAGAGGGCAACGGAGAGAGAGAGGGCAACGGAGAGAGAGAGGGCAACGGAGAGAGAGAGGGCAACGGAGAGAGAGAGGGCAACGGAGAGAGAGAGGGCAACGGAGAGAGAGAGGGCAACGGAGAGAGAGAGGGCAACGGAGAGAGAGAGGGACGGCAATGGAGAGAGAGAGGGACGGCAATGGAGAGAGAGAGGGCAACGGAGAGAGAGAGAGAGGGCAATGGAGAACGAGAGAGAGAGAGGGCAATGGAGAGTGAGAGAGAGAGGGCAATGGAGAGCGAGAGAGAGAGAGGGCAATGGAGAGCGAGAGAGAGAGGGCAATGGAGAGCGAGAGAGAGAGGGCAATGGAGAGCGAGAGAGAGAGAGGGCAATGGAGAGTGAGAGAGAGAGGGCAATGGAGAGCGAGAGAGAGAGAGGGCAATGGAGAGCGAGAGAGAGAGGGCAATGGAGAGCGAGAGAGAGAGAGGGCAATGGAGAGCGAGAGAGAGGGCAATGGAGAGCGAGAGAGAGAGAGGGCAATGGAGAGCGAGAGAGAGAGAGGGCCGAGAGAGAGAGAGGGCAATGGAGAGCGAGAGATAGAGAGGGCAATGGAGAGCGAGAGAGAGAGGGCAATGGAGAGCGAGAGAGAGAGGGCGAGAAAATTCAATTCATTTATAAAGCGCCAGCATATTCCGTAGCGCAGCACAAAGGGCTGGAGGGCGAAAGGCAATAAGATCCCAAACATTAACATACATTATTACACATGGGGAGGAGGCCCTTGATCCAAGGAGCTTACAATCTATAATGAAGGGTAAGTGGACACATAGGGTACAGGGGGAGGAGAAGGTTGGTGGAGAGCAGCCATAACGTCAGCGAATGGCAGCAAACGGGTGACACCCTTTGGGGCGACTCGGGTGGCATAATCTCTGCATTATGGGCAGTTTCACACTTCTCTCTGGGTATTACATTATCGGGATCACAGTACTAGGGTTACCATAAATCCACCCCCCCCCCCCCCAAAGAGACACCAAAAGCGTACCACGCATGCGCAGGCCGCGCATCGCTTATGCATGCATGTTCAGCTTCCGTTGGCGCGTGGTCAGTGTTCCCGGACATTTCTAGTTATTTCACAATTCCTCCTGGACGGCGACCTTCAAATCAAAAAGCCGGACATGACCGGGAAAATATGGTCGTATGGTAACTAGGGTCGCCACTTGGCTTCTCCAAGAATACTGGACACAATGGTGAAAGGTGCGACACGATCGAGACACCCACACCCTCTCACCGCTCCGTGCTGTTTCCTCCTTACCTTGGCCCCACCCCCAGACTCCTGACACCACCTCTTGATTGGCTGTTGCTGGGTAATGCAGCCAATCAGGATGGAGGAAGCTGTTCTGTCCCCTAGCAACAGCCCTGCTCTCTCCCTGCTCGGGGAAATCCCGCAGCCCCCCCAAACTGGTTGGGCCAGTATGTCCCGTGAAGTAATACCAAACAGACACATGTCCAGTATCACCTCTCATTTTTTTACTGGACAGTGTGTCCAAATACAGGACAGTCCGGTTCAATACTGGACACCTGGCAGCAAGTCCGACAGTCCAGACCACTCGATTTAAGCCTGTGCTATTTCTTGTGCAGTGCTAGACCCACGGTAGGTGTTACGTGGACCACTTACCCTACACACCTGGCCTACCTGTAGCAACATCTTAGGCCTCTGTAGATGTCTGTCTGAATTCCCCTACATATAGGGGTTTGCCATATTAAACAATATTCTCACTAATAACCGCACTGTTTACATACAGTAATACCATAATACGGGATAGATCAGATAGCGGGGGGGGGGGGGGGGGGTCAGGATCTCTGCTTCTGCACAGGTGGCTCAGTCAAAGACTCAGTCGAAGACTGTGCCACCTATGCTGAAGCAGGGAGATGCTGAAAACCCAACCTGGTGGTGGCCCTTGAGGACTGGAGCCACTGATTGAGCCACCTGTGCTGAAGCAGGTAGCCCAGCCCGGAGATGACTGATGCACGCACAGTACATGCTGACAGCAGAGTTAAATGCGTGAGCTCCAGGCACAGTCTGACCTATTTTTCCGTCTCCCCGACGTCTCCTACACAGGAGCGCAGAAACCCTGCCGGCACCCGCTTAACTCGTTCAGTGTCGAAGGGCACAGGCCTGGCTAGGAAGGGGTTAATGTTTTATAATCTATTTAGAATGCTGAAATGACAACGTGTCCAGACCAGGGGGGGGGGGGGGCAACTCCCAGTCCTCAAGGGCCACCAACAGGTTTTCAGGTTATCGCTGCTTCAGCACAGGCGGCTCAGTTGTTGACTGGAATTACCCGGCCCTGGTCCAGACACGGCAATAACATATAAAGAGGTTTTGGCGCGAGACCGGTTTTTGAATAGTGCGGCTATTGGAGACGTCGCCGCTGTGAAATGACACGAAGATACCCGGGCACAGCCATTATTATTTTACATAAAATACCAAACACGAGGAATTGCAACTTACACGGTCTCATTTTCACAAGCGGCAATGCAGGGTTCACTACGGTTATTACAGGGTCTCCGGAGCTGAACCCCATTAATTTCAGGGTGCCCTGCTTCCGGGGATACTTACCTCCATAGGGGGCGCCGGTATCTCTTTGGAGATTTTTGGTCCTGGTCACACGGGCCAATAGGAAGCTGCACCCGGATGACATCACAGCTTCCTATTGGCCCGCAGGACATGGGAGCATTTGGAACGCCGCCATTATGTTAGGCACACAGTTTCTCTGACTCAGATCCCGGGAGCCCTTACGGGGGTAAGGATCTCAGGATGCAGAGCGGAAATCAGCGCAGTGATCACAAGGATTGGTAGGTGGGAGGCCAAATGTTTCAAGCGTTTTCTCACTTAAACGCTAGAGAGGAATTTGGATCGCGGGACGTTCATTTGTTCACTGGGCCGGTAAGAGGGCGAGGGTTAAGGCCGTACAATAAAAACATGGCGTTAAAAGGTGAAGCGATTTCAAATCTCACGGTTTGGTAATAAGGGCTTAAAATGGGCTCATCTTGTACCACGGTGGGATTGAGAAAGTAAGAAAGCGGAAACGAGGGTGTTACACGCAGGCGGGAATGATTTAGGGGGGTTTTAAAACAATAGAACCCATTCATTTCATTAAGACGGATTTGGCCTAGTTAAAAGTGAGATTTCCCTAATTACTTCATCATTTGGTCGGAGGCAGCTCAACGCTTCAAGTGGCTGAATTGGAAAGATCTGAAACCATTGGAGCTCCGTAGATAGAAACTCCGTAGAGACATTTCACGGCTTAGAACACATTTGTGAGGTTTTTCTGCTTGTCATATGGATCTGGAACATGTTCTTACGGGTCTGTGCCCCTCCGATGGGAGACATTTACCCGAGATTGGTCTGGATAGATTTTTTAATTGAGGTTTGCAAGATGGGGATCGAAAGAGCTTTAAGTTTGGTGGGATTACCGAGCCAATGCGAGGGGTCGAATAGTCTTGGGGAGGCGGTTTTTATAGGTATATTAAAAGATATTTAAATGTCCCCAACTTCAACTGGGTACGAACCCTAAAAAAGACTTGTGTTTCAAGCACCACGGATGTTTTATTATATAAAGTTACCAAAAACTTATTATTTTCACAGTATGGCTTTTTATTTATCAATACTAGTTACAACCTCCCCTCTATTCTGTTTCAATTTAAATTGTATGAATTGATTATTTAACATGATGCAGTGCGTCAAATTGCACGTGACATGTACGAAGCCTGCTACACAGGGCGCACCTTTTATGAAGGTTTGGATGATTTTTTTAGCACTAAACTTGGCGCGCAAAAAAATAATCAAATATCATTAAAAAAAAAGTTTGACTTATTAAGAATAAATAATGCCTTACATGAAGAAACAATTTAATAGCTTTTTGTAATGTTCGCCACGTCCAGATTACATGGCTAATGATTTCGCGACACGGTTCCCCGTAGCAGACGCCGGCGGCCTGGGCAGTAAATGTCTCGTGGAATCTGCTTCCCATTTGGCCGGAAGATAAAACCTTCGTTGCGCTGCCATGTGCTGCCATGTGCTGCCATGTGCTGCCGAGCTTGGAACGTGCGGAGAGGGGGAAGCGGGGCAGATGCAGCCTCTGCACATCGTGTCCTAACACACAGATAGGCAGCAGATGGATTCAACGCTACAATGCCTGCTCATTATGTGAAAAGCACTCAGCCATCCAACGCCTCCTCTGTTTCCTACAACCAAAGGGTACTAATGGCAGTGACACGTTTAAGTGGCACTCCAATTGACAGTTTAAAAAAAAAAAAAAAAGAAGGGTTTAAGTAGGGGGTCTCGGTAGCTGAACCTCGCTGATTTCAGCTCCGGGACCCCCTGCTTCCAGAGATACTTAACTCCGTAGGGGGTGTTACACATACATACACAATCTTTAACACATGTATTTGTTTACCAGTTACTTTCATCTAGGAAGCCGCCTACACCAATTCGTTATTTCCTAAAATATTTTTGACCCACTAAGTTTAATTGCCCCTTTTGTGCGATCAAATAAGTGCGAGTAGTTATTAGCATCAGCCCCCACAGGGGACTTCAACTACACAAAGCGTTTCAGGAATGGAAGCGTTGCACGATCTATAAACACACACACACACACACACACACACAAATGCATTGTACTCAAAACACGTGGGGAAGAACGCACTTTTAACCCTTTTGGTGCGGAAAGGCGGTGGAATCGTGAACATTCAGTCTCCAGGGTCATGAGGTCACATGGGCGAGGAGGAGACGTGGGGGGCGAGGAGGAGACGTGGGGGAGGGAGGAGACATGTGGGGGGGGGAGGAGACATGTGGGGGGGGGAAGGAGACATGTGGGGGAGAGAAGAACGAAAATGTTGATATATTAGTCGGGCGTCAAAAGTGCCATCAAACAACCCCCAAAAAATGTGTTTTGTCGAATGTTAAAAAGTTCGACCGAACGACAGTATAAAATCGAAAGCGCTCAAATGAAATGGGACGGTAACTGCCCGCTGACATTTAGCGGCAAGTGAACGCGCGGCGAACATTTGGATCGCAGCGAAATTCTACGCTGAAGCGAAAAGGGGCGAAGATTGCAAAGTTCGGCAACGTGTGCAAAACGCTGGCACACCTCCAGCGGGGAGGCAGGGCACAAAACTGTAACCCTCTGAGGCCAGAACCACATAGCGCTGGCCCCTCTGGCCGGGAAAGGGTTAATACTGCCCTACGCTCGGGAGAGATGGTGATCACATGGTTGTGATGCCAGAGGCGCGCTGATCACAGAGAAGGAAAGAAAATGCGCTATATCCCAGCAAACTGCTGCGAAGACCAGAGACGGCCCTGGGATTACCCAACCTGAGACCGTGCAGCACACGGCTCCTCATACACCACCGCTAACTGATAACATGTATGTTCTGTAACGAACACTGTAACGATACGAGGGGGGATATCGTGCAAGCAGTGTTCTGCATATAAACTATTAGTATGTGACTATAATACATCGCGTGACATGATCATGCGACTATAATAACATTGTCACATGATATATTATAGTCCCATAATAACATTGTCACATCATGTATTGTAGTCACATAATAATATTCTTTATATAGCGCATTTCTCCCAATGGGACTCACACCGCGTCACCGTTACAGAAAGGGGAAAAGAATAAAATATTTAATTTAGCATTAAAAAAAAAAAAAAGAGACCAGACACAGGGAAAGATACGATACAGGGTGGGATGGGGTGTTGCTATTAAATACCAGACAGGCTGTGGGTCATTAATGAAATGCCTGGGAAAGCAGGTAGATCTGAGCCTGTTTGTATAGATTCCCAGAGAGGGGCCTCGCGCGCTGTGCGAGGCGGCGACTGTTCCAGAGTGGAGCAATAATACATTATGTGACTATAATACACGATATGACTATTACATTATGTGATGATATGGGACTATAGTACATCATGTGCCAATATTATTATGCAACTAAAATACACAATATAATATTATGTGACTATAATACACGATATAATATTATGTGACTATTACCTTTTTTTTCAGTTAGCAATTAGATGACTGTCACAATAAGATGCTTAGAGCAAATGATTACTTGTATATGCTATTCTTCTATTGTTGACATTTGAACATTCAGCTACTTATAGTTACATAGTAGATGAGGTTGAAAATACGTCCAACCTACGCTAAATTTAGACAACAGATACTTTATCCTATATCTATACTTATTCATTGATCCAGAGGAAGGCAAACAAAAAACCCCAGTGACATATCATCCAATGATATCTCATAAGGGGAAAAATAAATTCCTTCCTGACTCCAAGAATTGGCAATCGGTTTAATCCCTGGATCAACATCCTTCCCATGTATACTTATTTGGTATATCCCTGTATACCTTTCCTATTTAAAAAGATGTCCAACATTTTTTTGAACAAATCTATTGTATCTGCCATCACAGTCTCCATGGGTAATGAATTCCACATTGTAACTGCCCTTACTGTAAAGAACCCTTTCCTTTGTTGCTGGTGAAATCTCCTTTCCTCCCACCTTAAGGGATGGCCAGAGTCCTTTGTACTGCCCGTGGGGTGAATAGTTCTATTGAAAGCTCCTTGTACTGTCCCGAATATATTTGTATATAGTTCCCCTCTTAGACGCCTCTTTTCTAGTGTAAATACAGTTAGGTCCAGAAATAATTGGACACTGATACAAGTTTTGTTATTTCGGCTGTGTACCACAATAAATTAAAGTTACCATTAAATAATGAACATGGGCTTAAAGTGCAGTATATGAGCTTTAATTTGAGGGTATTCACATCCAAATTGGAGGAAGGGTTTAGGAATTACATCTCTTTAATATAGCCCACTCTTTTTCAAGGGACCAAAAGTAATTGGACAATTGACTCAAAAGCTGTTTCATGGACAGGTGTGGGCTATTCCTTTGTTATTTCATCATCAATTAAGCAGATAAAAGGTCTGGAGTTGATTCCAGGTGTGGCATTCACATTTGGAAGCTGTTGCTGTGAACCCACAACATTCGGTCAAAGGAGCTCTCAATGCAAGGCTACAAAAAAAAAAGAAAATCCATCAGAGAGATAGCAGGAACATTAGGAGTGGCCAAATCAACAGATTGGTACATTCTGAGAAAGAAAAAAAAAAGAGAACGCACTGGTGAGCTCTGCAACACAAAAAGGCCTGAAGACAACAGTGGTTGATGATCATAGGATCCTTTCCATGATAAAGAAAAACCCCTTCACAACATCCAGCCAAGTGAAGAACACTCTCCAGCAGGATGTAGGTATATCATTATCCAAGTCTACCATAAAGAGAAGACTTCACGAGAGCAAATACAGAGTGTTTACCACAAGGTGCAAACCATTCATAAGCCTCAAGAATAGAAAGGCCAGATTAGACTTTGCAAAACAGTATCTAAAAAAGCCAGCCCAGTTCTGGAACAGCATTCTTTGGACAGATGAAACTAAGATCAACCTGTACCAGAATGATGGGAAGAAAAAAGTATGGAGAAGGCTTGGAACGGCTCATGATCTGAAGCATACCACATCATCTGTAAAACACGGTGGAGGCAGTGTGATGGCATGGGCATGCATGGCTTACAATGGCACTGGGTTACTAGTGTTTATTGATGATGTGACAGAAGACACAAGCAGCCGGATGAATTCTGAAGTGTATAGGGATATATTGTCTGCTCAGATTCAGTGAAGTTGATTGGACGGCACTTCACTTTACAAATGGACAATGACCCAAAACATACTGCAAAAGCAGCCAAGGAGTTTTTTTAAGGCAAAAAAGTGGAATATTCTGCAATGGCCGAGTCAATCACCTGATCTCAACCTGATCGAGCATGCATTTCACTTGCTGAAGACAAAACTTAAGGCAGAAAGACCCACGAACAAACAACAACTGAAGGCAGCTGCAGTAAAGGCCTGGCAAAGCATCACAAAGGAGGAAACCCAGCGTTTGGTGATGTCCACGCGTTCCAGACTTCAAGCAGTCATTGCCTGCAAAGGATTCTCGACAAAGTATTAAAAATGAACATTTTATTTATGATTGTGTTAATTTGTCCAATTACATTTGAGCCCCTGAAATAAGGGGACTGTTGTATGAAAATGGTTGCAATTCCTAAACGTTTCATACAATATTTTTGTTCAACCCCTTGAATTAAAGCTGAAAGTCTGCACTTCTATTGCATCTCGGTTGTTTCATTTCAAATCCATTGTGGTGGCGTACAGAGCCATTTACCTGCCCACGTTTCCAGTCTCTCCAAGTCTTTCTGGAGAGAAATTACATCCTGCTCTGATTCTATTACCTTACACAATTTAGTATCATCAGCAAATATGGAGACTTTGCTCTCGATCCCAACCTCAATGTCATTAATAAACAAGTTAAAAAGCAGGGGTCCCAGTACCGATCTCTGAGGTACTCCACTCACGACTTTAGCCCAACCTGAAAAAGTTCCATTTATGACAACCCTCTGTTGTCTGTCCTTTAACCAGTTTTCAATCCAGGTGGCATATACAGCTTAACCCCCGTTATAGCGCGGTCCTCGGGGCCACCCGATCCGACCGCACTAGATCCGGGGGCGCGCTAGTTTTAACAAAAAAATTGGCCGCCGCCGCGCCCGATCGGGAGGAGGGAGCCGGAAGCCCTACACGTTCACCAGGCCGCCAACAGCGGCCCTCCGAGTCCAGCCGCAGCCTGCTCCTTACCTCCCCCCCCCCACCACCGGCATCCATCCCCCTCCACCTCTTTCCCCCCCGAGGCCCCCACACCTACCGGCCTGTCGCCCGGCATCCAGAGACCCTCCGCTCCCGCCCTCAGTCTGTGTGTCTCTGACACACCACTCCTACGCGGCCCTCCGAGTCCCAGCCTGCTCTTCACTCACCCCCCCTACCGGCATCCACACCACCCCCCTCCTCCTCCCGATGCCAGCTCCGCTCCAAGCTCAGCAGCCGACACCAAAGGTAGGGAGAGGGAGTGGGAGTGGGAGGGGGTGTGTGAGTGTGGTGTGAGTGAAGTGTGGTGTGAGTGCAGTGTGAGTGCAGTGTGGTGTGAGTGCGGTGTGGTGTGAGTGCGGCGCAGTGTGGTGTGAGTGCAGTGTGGTGTGAGTGCAGTGTGGTGTGAGTGCAGTGTGGTGTGAGTGCAGTGTGGTGTGAGTGCAGTGTGGTGTGAGTGCAGTGTGGTGTGAGTGCAGTGTGGTGTGAGTGCAGTGTGGTGTGAGTGCAGTGTGGTGTGAGTGCAGTGTGGTGTGAGTGCAGTGTGGTGTGAGTGCAGTGTGGTGTGAGTGCAGTGTGGTGTGAGTGCAGTGTGGTGTGAGTGCAGTGTGGTGTGAGTGCAGTGTGGTGTGAGTGGAGTGTGCTGTGTGGAGTGTGCAGTGTGGAGTGTGCAGTGTGCTGGTAGTGTGTGTAGTGGGCTGTGCAGTGTGCAGTGAGTGCAGTGGGCTGTGCAGTGTGCAGTGTGCAGTGTAGTGGGGTGTGCAGTGTGCAGTGTAGTGGGGTGTGCAGTGTGTAGTGTGCAGTGTGCAAAAAAAATTACTTTTTTTTTTTTTAACAATTTTTTTTTTTTTTTTTATTTTATTTGGGGTCCATGCTCAAACCGCGTTATAAGCAGATCCGCGTTATAGCAGATCGCGCTATAACGGGGTTGAGCTGTATTATTACCGAGTCCAATTTGCTTTATTTTGTACACCAGCCTCGTGTGAAACCGTATCACAAGCCTTGGCAAAATCTAAGTAGACCACATCAACTGCATTACCCTGGTCTAAATTCCTACTTACCCCCTCATTTGATGATATGGAACTATAGTACATCATGTGCCAATATCATTGTGTGACTATAATGCAATCACATAATCAGACTATTACATTATGTGATAATAATACGTGACATTATGGCGACTATATTACATTATTATGCTTGACACTATCAGTACCTTCTGTCCTTGTCCTATTTTTAGGAGACCTAACCCCTTTCTTACCCCACTTGGTATAATTTATAACATTGAGGGAGTACTGTGTGAGAGGTGTCACACATGATGTATGTATGTATATCTTAATTTATAGCGCCAAAAGTGTACTCAGCGCTTCACAAAGAATACAGTACAGGGAATTATAATAATACAATATGCGCAGCAAAATCAGACAATGGAGCTTACAAGCTAAGAGGTTTGATGGGAGTGTTGGAGACAGCGGGTGCGGGAATAAGTGCAGCAGATGGCAGTGATTGGCCACAGTGCTTGATACGAGTGACTGGGTGTGTACGAGTGCAGGCTATTGGGAAGCTTGATTTGCGGGGCGAGTTTTAAGGTGAGTCAGAAGATAGGTTACCACCATTAGCAGGAAGCGTGGGTGGGAGCAGGCGTGTATATGGCTGGGAACATGATGTACCGTTATATCTGTCCTTGCTTTGCCCTGCAGGGACAGGTATTTGGGGATTTATAGCTTTCCAATGTGTTAAAGAGCCAGTCCCACATACTGTGCACGAGAAATGAAATAACTTAGCGTAATTAGCTTTCTTAGAAATTCAATTACCTTTAAAGTAAAGGTTTCATTTGTTTTCATTATGTAATCACACAAACACACACACACACACACAATGTACGGCACACCTGTGAGCACGTAATCTGCATACGGGACAAAGGTTTATACAGCTCGCAAGCTGCCCCACTTTTCACCTTTGCCAAGGTCCCTCAAATGAAGAATATCTCCCCTCAACCCGTCCCCATATACCACCTGTCACGAACAGCACACAAGTGAGCACGTGACTTAGATATGCAACCTGGGTTAACACACACGGCTACTCTAGCCAACTCGCCTTTCTCCTCCGCAGGGTACTTTTCAATGAGGTAATATTAACCCCTTACTCGATTGCAAGCATACCTTTACACTTCCACCACCCGAGAAATTATGCAAACTATGTACATGTTGGTGACGTCTGCTGTGTCATTTGACGTTACAGTTCAGAAGGAGGAGGAAGAGTGGCAGCAAGAAGTGACAAATGATACTACTGAGAAAGACAAAAACATATGCAACATAGTCGGACCCCTGCCGGACCGCCGGGCCCTGGTAATTTGTACCGGCTCCCCCCCCCTCCCCTCACTTCCCCTCCCCTCCCCACACTTCCCCTCCCCACACTTCCCCTCCCCACACTTCCCCTCCCCACACTTCCCCTCCCCTCCCCACACTTCCCCTCCCCTCCCCACACTTCCCCCTCCCCTCCCCACACTTCCCCTCCCCTCCCCACACTTCCCCTCCCCTCCCCACACTTCCCCTCCCCTCCCCACACTTCCCCTCCCCACACTTCCCCTCCCCTCCCCACACTTCCCCTCCCCTCCCCACACTTCCCCTCCCCTCCCCACACTTCCCCTCCCCTCCCCACACTTCCCCTCCCCACACTCCCTCCTCCCCCCTCATCAGCCCTGCTTGTCCTAAAATCAGCTGCTATGCTGACGGTTTTATGACAGAAAAAAAAACTCGACATTTAAAAAGTTTTGCCTCAATACATAGAAGCTGATAACTTAGTTTCTGCACACGTAAGTCCTATCAATAGATTCAGGCGATTATGATGGACGTAATGAGACTAATTATGACCGTCTTGCTCCTAAATTTGAGTGACAAATGGATATCAGTCCTTAGCACCTCTTGCCTATGCAGTGTGCGGAACGGTTTGATTTGTCTTTTTGCCACGATTACACATATCTACATTATGCAGAGGATATGACGTCATGATATTCTCATTTTTAATAAATTCACTCGTGTGGAATACTTCCTTAGCCACGCCCCCTGAACCTTGCAGAACCCTCCATGGAATGCCTTTGAAAGTAGCTCTAAAATTATCCTGTTTATAAAGTTGTCGAGAGCCATATTTTAATCCCGTCTCTGGCAAAAGAACACATCTTGTACTTTTAGTGGCCATAACTGATAACTCACCCAATAAAGTCCTCTTTGAAGCTCTGGACAGACACAGGCAGAGTCTTGACCTGTCATAAACCCAATATAGTTTACTTTTACAATCAAACTAACTACATTAACCCCTGAAGCACCAGATTGATTAAAAGATTTAATATATCTCATGATATCATGACAATGCCTATTAAGACATGCCACTGCGGTAAGACCAGGGACTGGACAAATCCACCGGTCCTCTGGAGATTAGGTGGCCATGTGGAATTTGCTACCCAGAGAGGGATGGCAGATACATAACCTTGTCTTAAATATATCTTCTGTATCTTTTTGAAAAGAAGTATTTAAAGAGATATGCAGAATAAAAAGTAATCAGGGAGACATCGGATTACCATTACTGGGTCAGGGGAGGAGTTTTCTTCCTCTACGAGGCATACTAGGCAAATGTCTCAGGCCAGGTCCCCGCTAGCTACTGCAGAGACAAGAGCCGCCCCACAATGGGGTCGGGGCCCGCTGCGAGGGGTTGGGAAGGGCACCACGCTGCGTTGACAGAAACTCCTGCTTTCAAGAAAATTGAGATCAGGAGTCGCGACAGAGCGCTAGGCCACGCCCCCGCGGTTCAGCTAAATGAGGGCGAAGCTGCTGGGTGATGTCACGGCCACCCCCCCTCACTCCCCCCCCCCCCCCGTCTTTCCCCCTGCAGCGCGGGGAATTCGGCTGCACAGGCAGGCGCGCATGCAGCGCAGCCGCAGCCTCACTGCGGTTTATTTGCCTTCAACAGAACTATAAATATAAGGTGTATTCGGCCCAATTAGAATCTAACAAAAGGTTAAACTCCAAGGACATAGGTTTCCAACCTCATCTGAAAAAGCTGCGCTTACAGCGCCGGCGCCGGCGCACTGCGGTCGCTGGAAACGTCAAATTGAAGTGACTTCCAGCGATCGTGACCAAGCTGTCGCGCCGTCGTGTCGCTCCTACTATAGGCGCACGTGACGGCGTCAATACATTTGTTTTGACGCGACGTCGCCGGCACTATAAGTGCGGCCTAAGAAAGGGGCAATCCACGCAATATCCTACGTGTGTCATTTTTAATACTTACTGCATTTTATACATTTTTAATGAGTTTTAATATACTGAGCAGGTTTAGCCACCTCCCCAGCAGTGCAAGAGCTTTGCAACACTTTCCTGTTTGTGATCATTTGTTGCCAATGTTCCCAGCTGTTTGAGCTGCAAACTGTAACAATAGACAATGCTACCTTAGTAATATCAGAATACATTGTAGCTGCTGAGTTACACTGACTGAAGGATTGACAAACTGAAAAGCAGCTATTACGTGAACCCCGCGGAAGCAGTACATTTGCTGATCGATCACGGGAAACTAAATTGATCGGCAGCTTAGGTAATTGGATTTTAATGAAGGTAATCAAAGGCCGCATATCATTTTTCATTTTAAAGTGCGGCTCTGCCTCGTGAAACGCTGAATAATGTCATTGTGATCCCAGCACCCGCTGAGCGCGGGCCCGGGAGATTACCCAGCGCAGACCGAGGATATCCAACTGGGACCTGGGTTACCCCATTAAAAAAACTGACCTGCATTATGCTGCCAGTGAAGCCGGCACACGCGCTGTTCAGAGTCAGAGCCCCCAATGCATCGCCGCGGCCCCCCAAAGCATCGCCACGGCCCTCAAAAGACCCCCCATGTATCGCCGCTGCCCTCAAAGCCCCCAATGCATCGCCGCAGCCCCCCATGCATCGCCGCGGCCTCAGAGCCTCCCCATGTATCGCCGCGGCCCTCAGAGCCCCCCATGCATCGCCGCAGCCCTCAGAGCCCCCCATGTATCGCCGCGGCCCTCAGAGCCCCCCATGTATCGCCGCGGCCCTCAGAGCCCCCCATGTATCGCCGCGGCCCCCCCATGCATCGCCGCGGCCCTCAGAGCCCCCCATGTATCGCCGCGGTCCTCAGAGCCCCCAATGCATCGCCGCAGCCCCCCATGCATCGCCGCGGCCCTCAGAGCCCCCCATGCATCGCCGCGGCCTCAGAGCCCCCCATGTATCGCCGCAGCCCCCCAATGCATCGCCGCAGCCCTCAGAGTCCCCCCATGTATCGCCGTGGGCCCCCCCCATGTATCGCCGAAGCCCCCCAATGCATCACCGCGGCCCTCAGAGTCCCCCCATGTATCGCCGTGCCCCCCCCCCATGTATCGCCGCAGCCCCCCAATGCATCGCTGCGGCCCTCAGAACCCCCCATGCATCGCTGCAGCCCTCAGAGCCCCCCATGCATCGCTGCAGCCCTCAGAGCCCCCATGCATCGCTGCGGCCCTCAGAGCCCCCCATGCATCGGTGCAGCCCTCAGAGCCCCCATGCATCGCTGCAGCCCTCAGAGCCCCCCATGCATCGCTGCGGCCCTCAGAGACCCCATGCATCGCCGCGGCCCTCAGAGCCCCCCATGCATCGCCGCGGCCCTCAGAGCCGCCCATGCATTGCCGCGGCCCCCCATGCATCACCGCAGCCCTCAGAGCCCCCCATGCATCGCCGCGGCCCCCCCATGCATCGCCGCGGCCCCCCATGCATCGCCGCGGCCCCCCATGCATCGCCGCGGCCCCCCCATGCATCGCCGCGGCCCCCCCATGCATCGCTGCGGCCCCCAGGACCTTGTGCAAATCTGTTTATTGTATTTTTTTCAAAACACAGACACGCGGCTGAGCTAAAAGCCACAAAGTGCCAGGAATTGTGTTGCTAGGCAACGGCGCCCTGATTATACCGAGAGAACACACGAGGCGCTCGTTCTGATCTGGCTTTTAACACCTTGGCTGCCAGGAGGGAACGTTGCTGGCGTCTCCTAACCCCGACATAGCGGGACATGATACAGGGCCGGCAGCAGGGGCCACACGTTCCCTGGGGGCAACAGGTGTGTGTGATAGATATGCATGTATGGATACACACACAGTAAATACAAACCCCACGCTGTGAGCACAGACACACACAGACACACACAGACACACACACAGACACACACACAGACACACACAGACACACACAGACACACACACCCCCCCCCCACGCTGTGAGCACGACTCAGACAGGCCTGCCTGCCTTTCCCCATTATCTCTTAGCACAGGGGGCGCAAACTTTTTCCCTGCGCCCCCCTGCCGGCGGTACCCTCACCTCCACGCCCCCCCTCACCCCCGCTGCGGCGTCGGCTCTGGTGTCATGTTGCCATAGCAACGTGATGTCACATGATGACGCCGCGTTGTCATGGTGACGTGTGAGAGAAGCCGCCGGAGCCAGGTAAGTTAGGTTTACAGAGGCCCTGCAGCTCCGCCGGCACTTAATTTAAGTGCCTTCAGGAAGCGCGCGGGGGCTCTGTAAACCCCGCGCCCCCCCCGAACTTAGTCTCGCGCCCCCCCCTTGGGGTTGCGCCCCCCAGTTTGCGCACCACTGTCTTAGCATACACTGCTTCCACTGCAGCCAGGGATTCTGGGTAATGACATGCTAGTGAGCACAATGTGTATCCCTGTTTACTTCTTATCCACTTTAACATGGACTCCCTTATAAGTTTCTGCCTGCCGCATTGCACAGCTTTTCAGCACAGCCTGGGTTGAGGAAGTGCAGAGCCAGTAACGTACTCACAGACAGCACTTTCATACTTTTGGATCAGTGTGATGCCGGCTATGCAATGTGAAGCTGGTACATATTATGCATACACATACACACACACATACACTATATATGCATATGCACACACTCTATATATGCACACACACATACACACTATATGCATATGCACACACACACACACACACACACACATTATATATGCATACACACACACACACACATACACTATATATGCATATGCACACACACTATATATATGCATATGCACACACACACACACACACACACACACATTATATATACATACACACACACACACACACACACATACACTATATATGCATATGCACACACTATATATGCACACACACATACACACTATATGCATATGCACACACACACACACACACACACAATATATATGCATATGCACACACACTATATATATGCATATGCACACACACACACACACACTATATATGCATACACACACACACACACACACACACACACACACACACACACATTTTTCCCACCGGTAACCAATATTTAGCAAATATTTGCCAGAACTCTAGCTAATATGCGAGTTTTCAAGCCCCCAATAAAGAGACTAATGTCACTTTGCCACACCTAGATTGCGTCATGGCGCTGGTTTGGCTGTATATCCAGGACAATTACCAAATCCTCCCTAAATAGCCGTGATGTCAAACACAAGCCTGTTATAAATAGCATGGAAATAGTGTGTGTGGGAGAGCCGGACGCATGGGGAGCGCAGGGAGTGTACACCAGGAACTCAGCGGGTGCTGGGGAGCGCAGGGAGTGTACACCAGGAACCCAGCGGGTGCTGGGGAGCGCAGGGAGTGTACACCAGGAACTCAGCGGGTGCTGGGGAGCGCAGGGAGTGTACACCAGGAACTCAGCGGGTGCTGGGGAGCGCAGGGAGTGTACACCGGGAACTCAGCGGGTGCTGGGGAGCGCAGGGAGTGTACACCGGGAACTCAGCGGGTGCTGGGGAGCGCAGGGAGTGTACACCAGGAACTCAGCGGGTGCTGGGGAGCGCAGGGAGTGTACACCAGGAACCCAGCGGGTGCTGGGGAGCGCAGGGAGTGTACACGTGCTGGGGAGCGCAGGGAGTGTACACGTGCTGGGGAGCGCAGCCATTTACAAGCTGAATTGTCAGCCTTTGTCATTCAGTTCTATTAACTCCTTTCAGTTCAGTGCAAGGGTTAAACTAGTGCTTCCCACTCTGTCACGTGACCACAGGACGTGAGCTCGTGCCTTAGTTAAACCAGTCATTTATTCCTCTCCGTGTGTAAGCAGCATTATTATTATTAGAATGACGGCTTCCCCTTGGGGGGGGGGGGGGGGGGGGGAAGTAAAAATGGCACAGCTGGAACGTTATGCTGGGGAGGCAAAAAGTGAGGCGGGGGGGGGGGGCATGAAGGGAGGCTAGGCGGGGGAGAGAGGTGAGGCAGTATACACATACAGACTTGTGGGACTGTGTGTATCTATACAACAAATGGACGAGGTCACTTTTAACCTCTTTGGTGCCAGAAAAGACCAACAACGTGTTGCTCTGTATGTTACTAAACTGCTGACCCTTCTGGCAGCAAAAGGGTTAAAATGTGGGCGTACAAAATATTTGCCCTTTCCTATAGACGAACTTTTGTTAATTATACATCCAGTGGCTGTTACCAAGCAAATAGTATATAACCGCGGTGCGCAAACTGGGGGGGCAGATTTCTCTGGGGGGCGCGGGCGGTTGCAGAGGTCCCGCGCGCTTTCCCGAGGCATTCAAATGAAATGCCGGGGATCGCATGAGGCCTCGGCAACTCTACTTACCGGGATCAGCCGGCGGTGTGACGCGTCGCCATGACAACGTGGCATCAAATGACACCGCGGGGCCATGTGACGTGACATCACACACGACAAATTACGTCGCGGGTCACGTGACCACAGCATCATTTGACACGGATGCAAGGTAGGAGGGGGGTGGGGGCGCGGGAACCGGGGCAAGCAAGACGGGGGGCGCAGCTGCAAAAGTTTGCGCTCCATGTGTGTGTATGTGTGTGTATGTGTGTGTGTGTATGTGTGTATGTGATATAGATATCTTGAAACCAGCAGCGTAATAGGAGTGATGACACGGCCAAGGTCGGGGAGACGGCACGGAGGTGAGCGCACGGTAACCGTGGTCGCTGCCGGATGCAGAACTTTTGCATCTCCAAGATAAAGACCAATTCCCAGGTACCCTCCGCTAACAGCTACGCATCACATGTCAGCAGCCTGCGCAAAAGGAGAGCACAGAGAGAGGGTTCATAAAAATGGCCGCCTTGTATTGCTGAACAGAAAGTCCACATCCATTTGAGGAAATCCCTTCCACGTGGACACGGCCGCCTAATGTCTAATCGCTGAAAGGGGAAGTTCTTCGATCCCAGACGGATCACGTCACCGTTCTGCTGAGACATCGCGTGACTGCGTCCGCATTGTGGGAGGAACGGACGTGATGGGGCGAGCATCCACCTTCAGTGTCCTCTGCGGTCGCTAACTTCCACCAAAAGTCCATGGTGTTCAGTACATCAGGAGGGGCAACTCCAGTCCTCAAGGGCCACCAACAGGTCAGGTGTTAAGGTTATCCCTGCTTCAGCACAGGTGGCTCAGTCATTATGAGTGATCCACTGATTGAGCCACCTCTGCTGAAGCAGGGATATCCTTAAAAACGTGACCTGTTGGTGGCCCTTAAGAACTGGAGTTGCCCCCCGTTGAGCTAGGTAGGGAATGGTGACATTTCAAATAAATACACCCGGTCACCTGATCCGATGGCAATTTTCCTGTGACGGAGCGAAGTACGGTACTTACCGCATGATGGCATTGCTTTAAAGCAGAGACCCCCCCAGAAGCCTATGGGCGTTTAACACGAGTTTGTGTGTGTTAAAATAAATCATTATTTCCTAAACTCTCCCGTCTGAGGTTACCATGGTAACCATCAGACTGCTCTGGGGAGAGCTTCCTTTTAACCTCAGCTTTAACCTTTGACACCATGAGCAATTGCTTGTTTTCTAGGGGTGAACGGGTCAACGACCCCCCGACCCCTCCACTTCTGTTTCTGGGGTCCGGCGCTGGGCGCGGACATTAAATAGCTGGAGGTCTGGTTTGCAGTGGAGACCCCGGCACGCAAAAGGTTAATGAAAACAAAATGCTTTAAGTGTTTTTTTTTAAATGTATTTTCTTAGCGAACTAAACAGGGATTCCACTTTTCAAAGTGTAGGCTTCCAGAGACACTTCCCTTCGCATGGGGTTCCGGTCTCTCTGCCGTCAGGGAACTTGTGTGCCTAACTAAATGGCGGCTTTAAAAGTCCCGCTTCGGGTAGGCCAAAAGGAAGCGTGACATCATCCCTTGTGGCTTCCTATTGGCCGACGTGCCCGGGACATGTATACGTTACAGAGAAACCAGCACCCCCTACAGGGAGGGGAGGTGGGGTAAGTATCTCTGCATGCAGGTGGTCTCCGGAGCGGAAATGAATAGGCTTTAACTCCGGGGACCCCCGGCTTCAATCCCGGAGTGCTGCAGTAATGACAGGAACACGTGGGGGACGCTTACAGAGCCCGCGGGGTTTCCCTGTGTACATGCAACGCTGCAGGCGCTTTCTGATCATTACCTAAGCAGTGCCACAAGATAACCTGCAGGTTAATCTCCCGGGGCCATTAAACAGATAAGAGCAGCACAGGAGCCGTGTGATAACAATGGCACAAAACAAAAAATACATTCATATTTATGGGAAACAAATAATTCTGCGTTTCACTCGCTTTAAAAAGGGGCAATTCATGCTGTTTGTTTTTTAACGTAGTATTGAAGCAGGGGGTGTCCGGAGCTGAACCCCATTAATTTAAGGTCCGGTGAAGAGGCAATCCAAGCAATATTCTCGTGTGTTTAAAAAAAAAAAAAAAAAATCAGTTCTGTAGTATTAGATAATACTTACTGCCTTTTGTATTTTAAAATTCAACTCAATGCTATTTTTAATGAGTTTGTAATGATACTGATTATCCTTTGATTTCTATCAGGTTTAGCACACCTCCCCAGCAGTTTGAGCTGCAAACTGTAACATTAGATTATGTTACCTTAGCAATATAAGAATACATAATGTTACCTTAGTAATATAAGGATACCTTGTAGCTGCTGAGTTACACTGAAAGAAGGATTGATTGAAACTGAAAGGCAGCCATTTAGAGAGTCCTGGGAAGCAGGATCTTTGCTGATCGATTATGGGAGAACCAAATCGATCGGCAGCTTAGGTCATTAGTTTTCAAAAAAAGATGATCAAAGGCTGCATACTGGATATTAAAAAAGAAATACATTTTTGTTTGTACCCTGCGGACAGCGGTTTTAAAGAGGCAGTTTCCACAGACCCCAAAAAGTTGTTTTTCATTATAAACAACATAACTATGTATTCGGCGTCATGAGAAATATTCAATAACCCCTAAAGTAACATTCCCGTGGCAAAAAAAGATTTTTTTCTTTGTATTTTTTACACGGTTGCGTTTTTATTATAATCTTATCGGGTAATTATTACTTTTGCCCAGTAATCAAAACAGCAGCTGCAGCAGAAATGCCGGCTCAACAATGTATCTATAGATAAAACATTTGGTGAATCAGTCTGATCACAAAACAGGCCGGGTAAAGATGGTAAAAACCCTGTGTGCGCAAGTAAAGATTTATTTACATAGCGCCGTCATGAATGCCACATTTCAGGATATCCCTGCTTCAGCACAGGTGGCTCAGCCGAAGACTGAAGCAGGGATATCCTGAAAACCTGACCTGTTGGTGGCCCTTGAGGACCGGAGTCGGCCGCCCCCGGCTTAGTGGGACGGCAGCAAATCTTTTTTTTGAAGTCCTGGCATCGGCAAACTCCGGCCCTGTTTCTCCGCAGCGGCCCCCCACGCAAAATAACGCTCTCTGCCAAGTGTCTGACTAACAAACAGCTCACAGGGCTGGAGGAGGCTCACAGGGCCGGGGGCAGCTCACAGGGCCGGGGGCAGCTCACAGGGCCGGGGGCAGCTCACAGGGCCGGGGGCAGCTCACAGGGCCGGGGGCAGCTCACAGGGCCGGGGGCAGCTCACAGGGCCGGAGGCAGCTCACAGGGCCGGAGGCAGCTCACAGGGCCGGAGGCAGCTCACAGGGCCGGGGGCAGCTCACAGGGCCGGAGGCAGCTCACAGGGCCGGGGGCAGCTCACAGGGCCGGGGGCAGCTCACAGGGCCGGAGGCAGCTCACAGGGCCGGGGGCAGCTCACAGGGCCGGGGGCAGCTCACAGGGCCGGGGGCAGCTCACAGGGCCGGGGGCAGCTCACAGGGCCGGGGGCAGCTCACAGGGCCGGGGGCAGCTCACAGGGCCGGGGGCAGCTCACAGGGCTGGAGGCAGCACCAGCTCCTTACAGATATGTGGGAGTTTCTCAACCCAGCAAACGCAGCTGTGAGAATCCAAGAGAGTCATTCAGAGTCACGGGCTCTGCCCCCTCCAAGCATATGCTTCACCCCTCCCCCCAGCAAAGAGGGGCAGGAGCATGGGGTCTTCACCCCTCCCCCCAGCAAACAGGGGTAGGAGCAGGGGGTCTTCACCCCTCCCCCCAGCAAACAGGGGTAGGAGCAGGGGGTCTTCACCCCTCCCCCCAGCAAACAGGGGTAGGAGCAGGGGGTCTTCACCCCTCCCCCCAGCAAACAGGGGTAGGAGCAGGGGGTCTCTAGAGCTGAACTGCGTTAAGCCCCGGGGACACTCTACTTCCCAAGATACTTACCTACGGAGGTAAGGGGTCCCGGTAGCTGCTCCGGCCGGGCTACCAAAACGGCGGCTTAAATGCCCCATGAGCCAATAGCAAGCCGCAAGTGATGACGTCACAGCTTCCTATTGGCCCGCAGAACATTTAAGCCGCCATTTCAATAGCCCCACGTAGGGTGTCCCCGGAGCAGAACCAAGTTAAGACCCCCTGATTCAAACCTAGAAATAATGAATGAAGGAAGGCAGGTGGTAACCCCACTATAATGAGCAGGGGATCTACGTAGTCTGAAAGCCCTAGAACGACACCTTCATCTTGCAATCAGTCCATAATAAGGGAGACATACGTGGGATTTTAAGAGGACTGCAGTATTTTGCCGTTTCACTGAAGCGGTGTTTGTGTCTGTTTGTGTCTGTTTGTGTCTGTTTGTGTCTGTTTGTGTCTGTTTGTGTCTGTTTGTGTCTGTTTGCAGGGGTCATTCATAGAGGTAATCCAAGCAGCTTAAAAATAGTAACAACAAGAAAACAACAAATCTATTTTTCTTTTAATATTTGCAGCCTTTAATTACCTTTTATTGAAAACTAATTACCTAAACTGCCAATCGATCAGCAAAGATCCTGCTTCCCAGGCCTCACTAAATGGCTGCCTTTCAGTTTCAATCAATCCTTCAGTCAGTGTAACTCAGCAGCTACAATGTATCTTTATATCACTAAGCCTTATGGTAACATTATCTATATTGTTACAGTTTGCAGCTCAAACTGCTGGAACATTGGCAACAAATTATCACAAACACAAAACGGTTACAAATATCTTCCACTGCTGGGGAGGTGTGCTAAATATGCTATAGAAATGAAAAGATGCTCAATAGATTAAAACTAATTAAAAATGGCATCAAGAGTTGCATTTTAAAATAAAAGAAAAAATGCAGCAAGCATTATGTAATACTACACGTAGAATATTGCTCCTCTAAGTCGTGGCACAGTATTTCCCTTTGCCAAAGAGTTGTATTAATATCTGGGAGCAGTACCATGGTGAGCAATGAATAAATAAATAATAAGTTCAGATGTTGGCCGACCGCTTTGGACTTTATCTTATCTCAGAAGGATGCACGTCATATTCATGCTGCAGAGACAGGATGGGAAGAGGCTTCACAGAGAGACCACCGCCTTATATAGAGAACGCACTGAAGGATCGGACGCTTGTCTTTTAAAAGTAATAGTATTCCAAGTGTCAAAATGAAGTAGTGAGAATTCGTACTTCTGAATACCATCTGCAATCTCAGTATGTATATACACACACACACACACACACACACACACACACACGCACGCACAAACGCACAAACACACACACACACACACACACACACACACACACGCACCCTGCCAAGTTTACCCCCATATTCACACACATCTACTACATTACACGGCCCCCCTCCCAGCAATATTTTTTTAATGTAGTGCAGTGGTTTCCAACTTTTTTTGATTAAGGAACCCTAAATGAAATTCTGAGGAACCCCAACCCTCTCTAATAGCGCGTCTGAGACCAGATGCATTGTAAGGAACCCCAAACCTCTCCAATAGCGCGTCCGAGATCAGATACATTGTAAATTCTTCTGTACTTGATACAATTTTCAAATGACCTGACAATAGCAGGGAACCCTTTAGCGATGCCCGGAGAACCGCAGGGATCCTAGGAACCCAGGTGGAAAAGCACTGATGTAGTGGCTCGCCAGCATGAAGTCCCAGCTGGCCACGTTTACTATATCAGCAATGCGGCCCTGGCCCAGATTTAGAGGAAAGTCCCTTTGTGCCCGAAACGTTGGCCATCACGTTTGTTTAAAGACAAATCCTTTGGACTACTTATCTGGCAGTGCCTTTCTTCCACCCGTATAGTTTGTATATTTACCTTTATGACACGTGCACATGTTTTTCCAAATGTTGTTTCTTGAGGTGTGCCACTGCCTACTAAAAAACATATTATTATGCATTGCAAGGACAACATGTCAATGTCATCCTTTCCCCAAACAAGGAGATTATAGCAGTAAGGCACTTCGGTCGGAGATAACGGGGTTAACAGAAACAAAATTGCGGACCCCCAAGGGGCCGACTTCAGCAGCAGGAGGAGCAGGGGGTCGCTACTCTCCCGCCCTGTAATCTCCAGGATTTCTTGGCAGACGCAAGACCCATCTCTGCTAGGAACGCAGAAATAAGGACTTTATTCCTAGGGCAGTGCGCCCGGGGGACCCGTACGGGATCAGGGAAGTTCAGAGAACAGGGGAACCCTTTTAAAGCAAGCGATCTGCAGAGACGCTGTTCCCATCTGTGACATGAGAAGACGAAAAACGATTTCCCAAGTCAAAAGACGTCCTTCGTGAGCCCAATATTAGGATAGAAATACATATACGTGGATATATATCATTTACACACACATTTAGATTGTAAGTTCTTGAGGCAAGGTCTCCCTTTGCCTTATGTTGCCATCTACTTTTCTTCTCCCCGCTGTTTGTACTTTGTTGACTTTGCAGCGCTGCGTACGCTGTAGGCGCTCTATAAATAAATCGGACGCATACATAAAAACACACGTACAAACATATATAAAAGATGTACTTTCTCCAGCAGTTTCCTGTTATTTGACAAACATAATATGAATGGATGGCCACTCCCAGCATTAAGATCTTCTAAGCCAGCGGTGGCCACCGACAATTCAGGCTGTAAGGATATCCCTGCTTCAGCACAGGTGGCTCAGTCAGAATGACTGAGCTCCTGTATTAAAGCAGCGATATCCCTAATTCCTGGCCTGTTGGTGGCCCCCCCAGGACTGGAGTTGGCCACCGCTGCTTTATAATTTATGTGCGCAGTGTCGCAAATACAGTGACCAAGGCCATCACGTTTCGAGAAGGGAGGTTCCCAGGGGGACAAGAGGAGGGGAGCCTCGGGGAGAAGAGAGAACTATGTTCCTCAAGTAATAAACCAGACCAGGCCCCTTTGTTTTTATTATATTGTAGGTAGGGACAGTGCCCTCAAGATAGGATCCCAGAAAAAAGCATATGGCGTTTTACAGATATTAAAGAAAGACGGCACGCCACAGAGGGCCTCCGTAAAGAGCTCTCCGGGGCGTTGGTGGCCCGGCTCTCACCGCAGCTTCGCATTCATATTCCGCATCAGCCTGTATGGAAGTAGCAGTTGTCAAACTGGCCAATTGCACAGGACCCACCTAGTTTCATGGGTACCCACAGTCTCCATGGGTAATGAATCCCACATTTTAACTGCCCTTACTGTAAAGAAACCTTTCCTTTGTTGCTGGTGAAATCTCCTTTCCTCCAACCTTAAGGGATGGCCCCGAGTCCTTAGTACTGCCCGTGGGATGAATAGTTCTTTTGAAAGCTCCTTGTATTGTCCCCGAATATATTTGTATATAGTTATCATATCCCCTCTTAGACGCCTCTTTTCTAATGTAAATAAATCTAATTTAGCTAGCCTCTCCTCATAAGTTATAATGTCCATCCCCTTAATTAATTTGGTGGCTCTTCTCTGCACTCTCTCTAGTTCCATAATGTCTTTTCTTAGGATTGGTGCCCAAAATTGTACTCCATATTCAAGGTGTGGTCTTACTAATGCTTTATATAAGGGGCAAAATTATGTTTACTTCCCTTCCATCCATTGCCCGTTTGATGCAAGATAAGCTCTTGTTTGCCTTTGCAGCTACTGCATGACTGCATATAACACCTTATCTTCCATGTTATGGGGTCCTGCTCCTGGGGGATTAAACACGCTGCTGTAACAATACGTTTGTATTTCTGTGACACGGTCTCACAAACATGCACTATTTACCACAAGATATGACGAAGTGTGCTCAGAATTTTGAACTTTTTGGTTAAATCAGCAATGCCCCCACCCCCCAAATTAGTCCCGGCGTCTTCCAGAGATTAAACCCTCCCCCCCCCCCCTCCCCCAAAGATATAATTATGATACTTTTTCCAGTACTTGTGAGGACAAAGATGGCTGAGGGGTCGCCCAATCAGAACACAGAGAGGACAACATGAGGTCACCACATTCTAATGGCCGCCAGAGAGAGGCGGACCTCAGTGGCCATATTGTTTCGCCCCCAAAAATGACGGAAACAGTAAATATCTCAGGATCTTAAGGGTCCCTGTAGCTTGGAGTGTCACGGTTGATCCCCGGGCCCAATATCACAAATGAGTAGTACAGATTACAGATTGCGGCTTTAAAGTTGCTTCAAATTAGGTCTTTTTAAGGCCCTTTGAGCACTAAGCCCAGTAATAGGATAATTACACAGAATTCTCAGTGCTCTGCTTTGTCATATTATACCAATTAATGAACAAGCATGTCCCTGCCTCACTCCCCCCCCCCTTCCAAGTATCAGTTACAACCCTCATGAACCTGCACTAGTTGCCCTTTAACCTCCAGTGTATTGTCCCATCCATCAAAATATTCTTCTGTGCTGTCCTAACGGTTATGGTGTGTGTGGAGGGGGGGGGGAGGTATGTTTATGTGTGTGGGAGAGGGTTGGGTGTGTGCATGCATGTGGGTAAGTATGTGTGTGGGGGAGGGGGGTAGTGTGTGTGTGCGTGCGTGCATGCATGTGTGTGCGTGCGTGGGGGGGTTGGGTGTGTGTATGGGGGGGACGGGTGTGTGCGTGTAAAACAAAACATAGAACGGGATAAAATTGCGTTATATTTCCAGATTGGGTGTGAAACACGTCTGCATGTGAAATCTTTTCCTCATATCTTCTATTTTGGAAAAGCCCACTAAAATAAATAAAGAATTCAGGGATATTTGTGATGCTATTTAACAGTCTCTTGGTTCTACTCCTCCTAAAATTGTTCCCTGACATGGAGAGGGTGTCCCTAAAAGTAGGGCAAAAGTACCACACACACACACACACACACACACACACACACACACGTCAATCTTTCCCCGGGGCCTACCTGTTGAGCGGGACCTTACATGGCAGCGACGGGCGGAGCCCCCCTCCCCAGGCAGGGATGCCGGGAGTTGGGCCTGACTGGGGGTGGCACCTAACTTCCGTATTAGCACCGCCTGTGTAAGCTCCCGCTGCCACCGCCAGGTAAGGCCTCGCCCCACAGGTAAGGCCTCGCCCCACAGGTAGGGCGTATGATGAGGGGAGGACCCTTTAGAAATTCCGCAGTGCAAGAAGAAGTGGCGGAATCATTGTGTGACTGTTTGGTTTTCTTGGCTATAGAGCCGGGGGGCTCAACTCCAGACCCCAAGCCCCCCCCTCCCCCAACAGGTCAGGTTTTCAGGATTTCAGCTTCAGCACAGGTGGCACAATCAGAGGCTCAGTCGAAGACTGAGCCACCTGTGCTGAAGCAGTGATATCTTGAAAACCTGACCTGTTGAGGGGGCTGTATAGAGAACGCCGAAATTACTTTACAAAGAGCAAAGAATGTTGGAAATGAAAATGCGCCGTAGCATCCGCCACCCGGAAACAGTCTTCTCTCCAAAAAGAGCACATACAGATTGTAAAAACCCCTCCAAAAGCGCGTGGTTCCCACGCAAACACGCCCAGTAATTATACCAGTTGTGATGTTTTTCTTGTAACGTGCCAATCCCCCCCAATTAGCCCATTACATGTAATCACCCCCCACCCATCCTATAAAGGAACGACCCTATTGACAAGGACCGCAGCTTACTGTTCTCATTATTAGGACCTTTCCAAAAGGGTTTTATAAGAGGGACTGCGACTTTAACACCACTACAACAAAGTTCCCCTCTTATATGGCGATGTTTTATATAACAGGATAAAAGGGGGTGGTCTCCGGAGCTGAACCCCAATCATTTCAGCCCCGGTCCCCTGATTCCAGAGATACTTACCTCCAAAGGGGGCGCTGGTATTGTCTGTTTTTTAAAGCTCCCGCGTCACGAGGGCCAATAGGAAGCCGCCCCGGATGATGTCACAGCTTCAAATGGGCCCAAGGGTGCAGCAGCTTTGTAAAGCAGCCATTAGGTGAGCCCCAGCTACCGAGCCAGAGCGGCTACCGGCACCCCCTATGGTGGTATTTCCGGAAGCATGGGATCCCCGGAGATGTCACAGACGCGTCACACAGGCCAATAGGAACGGATGATGTCCTATTGGCCCTATGTGATGTAGGAGATTTATGCCGCCATTTTGTTCCCCCTCAAGGGAATGAAACACCTGTAGTTTCCATGTTAAGTATCGTGGATACTATGCTATGGCAGGTGTGGCCAACACCAGGCCTCAAGGGCCGCCAACAGGTCAGGTGTTGGGGAAATCCCTGCTTCAGCACATGTGGCTCAATCAGTGGCTCAGTCAATTAGTGAGCCAACTGTGCTGAAGCAGGGATATCCCTAATATCTGGCCTGTTGGTGGCGCTTGAGGCGTGGGAGTTGGCAACCCTTGTCCTAGGGGGTCTCCATAGCTGAAAAACGGTGGAAGAGACAAGTGCAGCTTTAACTGTGGAAATACCGTCATCAAAAATGTTGATATAGGAGAAAGTTGGATGATATCAGCAGCCACGCGGTCAGTGCAATGCAGATTTCCAGCCCCGCAGTCAGTGCAATGCAGATTTCCAGCCCCGCAGTCAGTGCAATGCAGATTTCCAGCCCCGCAGTCAGTGCAATGCAGATTTCCAGCCCCGCAGTCAGTGCAATGCAGATTTCCAGCCCCGCAGTCAGTGCAATGCAGATTTCCAGCCCCGCAGTCAGTGCAATGCAGATTTCCAGCCCCGCAGTCAGTGCAATGCAGATTTCCAGCCCCGCAGTCAGTGCAATGCAGATTTGCAGCCCCGCAGTCAGTGCAATGCAGATTTGCAGCCCCGCAGTCAGTGCAATGCAGATTTCCAGCCCCGCAGTCAGTGCAATGCAGATTTGCAGCCCCGCAGTCAGTGCAATGCAGATTTCCAGCCCCGCAGTCAGTGCAATGCAGATTTGCAGCCCCGCAGTCAGTGCAATGCAGATTTGCAGCCCCGCAGTCAGTGCAATGCAGATTTGCAGCCCCGCAGTCAGTGCAATGCAGATTTGCAGCCCCGCAGTCAGTGCAATGCAGATTTCCAGCCCCGCAGTCAGTGCAATGCAGATTTCCAGCCCCGCAGTCAGTGCAATGCAGATTTCCAGCCCCGCAGTCAGTGCAATGCAGAGTTCCAGCCCCGCAGTCAGTGCAATGCAGATTTGCAGCCCCGCAGTCAGTGCAATGCAGATTTGCAGCCCCGCAGTCAGTGCAATGCAGATTTGCAGCCCCGCAGTCAGTGCAATGCAGATTTCCAGCCCCGCAGTCAGTGCAATGCAGATTTCCAGCCCCGCAGTCAGTGGTTTCAAATGAGGAACAAGAGAGAGGAAAATGACAAGAAAATAAAACAAAATGGGCTAAATCACAGACAGGACACAGACGCTGGGCGCACGGTTTCCAGCATCACAAAATGGCCCTGGATGAAGAACATTACTGTTCACAGCCGCCCACACGGCCTGGCTCACGCAGCCCACCACGGTAATTATGAAAACAATTTAGCAAGCAGCTTGTTAGCAAGGATCGTACACACATTTTGGAAAACGAACAAGAACCAATTAGTAACCATTAGAGAAGTCAGTGCATTTCTAAACCCTCCCTTACAGGGTAAAGATGCAGCTCATCCATCGAGCAAAATGAACCAGTGCAGCTTTCATGGAATATATAACACACACACACACACACACACACCGGTTTAAGTACACTCACTTTAAGTACACTCGCGAGTAAGGACATGTCGCCCAATAGGCAAACGGCAGCTCACGCATGCGCCTGTCAGCAAGTCCTGAACAGCAATACCGGCTCCCTACCTGTACCGAAGCTGTGCGCAAGCGGGGAGACTATAGAGCCTGTTACACATGCGTTATTTACATCAGTTATGCACATATATGATGATTGCAGTACAGTACATGCATCAATAAGTGGGGAAAAGGGAGTGCTTCACTTTAAGTACATTTTCACTTTACATATATGCTCCGGTCCCATTGCGTACGTTAATGCGGGGTATGCCTGTATATACACACACACACACACACACACACACGTCCCGGGTAAGGACAATGTGTTATTGTGGAACCAGCACACAAATATCAAAATAAAAAAGTCCAATTTATTAAAGATCAACGTTTCGATTCCCACCGGGACCTCTCTCAAGATAAGAGTGCAAGAATATGGGAGGGATTGGACCCCCTATTTTTGGCACTGGGGGTCAGCTAAACCTGAAGACCTTACGGCCTTCCGAATGAAAGGACCACGAGGTGTCTTGCTGTAGGTCTTCGCACCGCTTTGTGCACGTTTTTGTTCCGATAGAGACAGGGTGGGGAGACTACGGACGAAGAAACACTTTCTTGACCAGCATTCCACGGTTACAGTGGAAACAGTTCCCCCCCAAAACAGACACATTTGCTTTCAGGCTTTGTGTAAAGAGCCCAGACACGGGGGATGTGCTTTCCAGTCGCTTCGTGTGAGCGAAGGGACAAGGAGCGGCTCAGTGAGTAAGGACACTCACTCTGTAAACCACAGCACTGTGTGAAGCAGGGGAGCCTGGTTCCATTCCTGGAGACAGCTCCTTGTGACCTTGGACAAGTCACTGTATCTTCCTGTGCCTCGGACCCCAAAAACAGAGTGTAAGCTCACCTGGGCAGGGACGGTCTGTAACATTCCTATGTGTTGCGTACCGCGCGCTATACTGTAACGCGTCGAGTTCTATTGTGTGAAAAGCGCTGTACAGGCGGTCCTCGGTTATCCAACGGGACCCGTTCTGGAAGAAGCGTTGGATAGTGACACCGTTGTAAAGTGAGTCCCGTGTTAATCGCTGGCGGTGAGCGTCGGATAACTCATTCAGGCGTCACAAAACAGCCCACAGGTTTGCATTGTAAAGCGTTGGATATGCCATTCGTTGTAAAGTGAAACGTTGGATAGTGAGGACTACATGTATGAAATAAAGTGCAAATAGGTATCTAATTGGAGTTTAATCCTTTTGACAAAATTAATTGATTGCTTCAGCGAAAGAGGAACGCTAGAACAAGAAAGAATAGTTAATGTATCCAACAAATTCCCAGCAAAGGTGATACAAAGTAATATTGCAAGGAAGGGGTTTATTTAATTAGGTCTAAAGCAGAGGTGAGCAACAGATGTGGCCGGTCGCACTCTATAAAGGGCCAGCACCCACTCTCTCCCCCTGCACCAATCTTCCTGCCTCTGTGTACTTATGCTTTGTATCTCCCTCGGGGTAAATCAGGGAATCTCAGCACCTGGTCCCATTGGGAGAATCTGTACAATGTTATACCGTTATACCAGCCATCACTCCCAGAGCAAACCAAACAGTCCAAGTGTGCTCTGGGGTATGTCCCCTGTAGGACAGGTAGAGTACGCCGGAAGAAGAACGCCGGAAGGAAGTACGCCGGAAGGAAGTACGCCGGAAGGAAGTACGTCGGAAGGAAGAACGCCGGAAGGAAGTACGTCGGAAGGAAGTACGCTGGAAGGAAGCACGTTGGAAGGAAGAACGCCGGAAGGAAGTACGCCGGAAGGAAGAACGCCGGAAGGAAGCGCGTTGGAAGGAAGCGCGCTGGTAGGAAGTACGCCGGAAGGAAGCGCGTTGGAAGGAAGCGCGTTGGAAGGAAGTACGCTGGAAGGAAGCGCGCTGGTAGGAAGAACGCCGGAAGGAAGAACGCCGGAAGGAAGTGCGCCGGAAGGAAGCACGCTGGAAGGAAGTACGCCCAACATCCGACACCGAATGAGAATATGTGTCTGGGGGGGGGGGGGTGCGTTTACACTACTGGACATTGAGGAAATCCCCGTGGAATATAAATTAAATGTTTAACTGAGCCGGATTGGAGAATTCCCTGTGACTTGGGAACACTAAAAGGACAGCAACATGGAATAATACTGTTGAGAAAAGAGCTGGAAGCCATTTACTGGCAATGTCGGCATAAGGTAGTTAGAGAATTAGTCTACAACTACTTAAACATGCCGTATTGGGTGTAGGGAGCCCACTGCTGGGAACCACAAAATGGCAGCATCGACTAGAAAATCAACAAAACATTTATCTATAAAGATTCAGACCAAGTAGGGAAGTAAAACCGAATAGGGAAAGATAGCTGTGGGCATAATACAACACATTCAGTATCAAGCAATGGCCTGCAGCTGCACTTGTTTATATAGGAAGACACAGAACATACAATGTGTTTCATTTGGCACAAAGCAGATGTGGTGTAGCGCGATTAAGAAACATATATACCAGAAATGGGGTTTTACAGTAACTAGCCGGGGCGGGGGGCGGGGGGCTGCGGATTAACACCAGTTCCCAGGTTTCCATGTAGGCGATCAGCACGATTACCAGAATTAAAGCTCCCCAGGTACTAGATAATACCCCAAATACAGAATCCAACACAAGACATGGAAGCAGGAAATGGATTTAGACTAGGGGTGGGCTACTGCAGTCCTCAAGGGCCACCACCACGTCAGGTATTCAGGATATCCCTGCTTCAGCACAGGTGGCTCAGTCTTCGACCTGTGCTGAAGCAGGGATATCCTGAACACCTGACCTGATGGTGGCCCTTGAGGACTGGAGTCGCCCGCCCGTGGTTTAGGCACATGTAGGCCTCATAACATGTTGGGATCCAATGGTAGTGACCGCGCAGAATATCAGAGATTATGCCCCCCATAATGCACAAGCGGGGGCCAAACCCCCTGCTCCATCCACACGGGAAGGACAAAATAAGTGTCAGTTCTGCAGTCAATCTGGAAACCAAATTTCTGTTAAAAGCCCAACTTGGGCAGTTTTCACAATACCGGAGATTTTTCTTGCTCTGTTGCAACCCCTATGCAAGCAATCCCCTATACCCCTATATAATCCCCTATTAAAAATAATGGGCTTCTATTTAGTTACAGGTCATAGGAAGATATACTAAGCAAATAGCAACTCCCAGCATTGGAAAGCAAGGTGAAGATAACAGGCCATAGGACCCAGTAAAGATCCCCCACATGGGATAAACCACAGCCGCTGTTATACACAGAGAAGAAAGTTTGCTCTGAAAATACCACAGCCGCTGTTATACACAGAGGAGAAGGTTTGCTCTGAAAATACCACAGCCGCTGTTATACACAGAGGAGAAGGTTTGCTCTGAAAATACCACAGGCGCTGTTATACACAGAGAAGAAGGTTTGCTCTGAAAATACCACAGGCGCTGTTATACACAGAGGAGAGGGTTTGCTCTGAAAATACCACAGGCGCGTACTGTAGGACATTTTCACTTTCCATGTTGGCTTCCGAAATGAGGATATTGTGATCCAAAAGTCAGGGTTATGGAATATACAAACAGAGTCTGTTTATTACGGACTATTAGGAAAAGAAAGAGAGGGGGAGAGAGGGGGGAGAGAGGGGGGAGAGAGCTGCATCATATCCTGACTTTCCCCAAACACTCACAAGGACTGACGGTTACAGCAGGAAGCACAACGTCAACATTTCCATTGTTAACTGCAGAAGCTGAGCTCATTTCTACTGATGTCAGGAAGGCTCGTTTAGGAAACGGAACCTCCGCGATACAGAGTGTGCACATATATACTATATATATATATCTTATAGGGGTGCATGCGCACATATATACTATATCTTATAGGGGTGCGTGCCCATACATACTATATATATCTTATAGGGGTCCGTGCGCACATACATACTATATATCTTATAGGGGTGCGTGCGCACATACATACTATATATCTTATAGGGGTGCGTGCGCCCATACATACTATATCTTATAGGGGTGTGTGCGCCCATACATACTATATATCTTATAGGGGTGCGCGCGCCCATACATACTATATCTTATAGGGCTGCGTGTGCCCATACATACTATATATCTTATAGGGGTGCGTGCGCACATACATACTATATATCTTATAGGGGTGCGTGCGCCCATACATACTATATATCTTATAGGGGTGCGTGCGCCCATACATACTATATATCTTATAGGGGTGCGCGCGCCCAACATACTATATCTTATAGGGCTGCGTGCGCCCATACATACTATATATCTTATAGGGGTGCGCGCGCCCATACATACTATATATCTTATAGGGGTGCACGCGCCCATACATACTATATATCTTATAGGGGTGCGTGCCCATACATACTATATATCTTATAGGGGTGCGTGCGCACATACATACTATATATCTTATAGGGGTGCGCGTGCCCATACATACTATATCTTATAGGGGTGCGCGCGCCCATACATACTATATCTTATAGGGGTGCGTGTGCCCATACATACTATATATCTTATAGGGGTGCGTGCGCCCATACATACTATATATCTTATAGGAGTGCGTGCGCCCATACATACTATATATCTTATAGGGGTGCGTGCGCCCATACATACTATATATCTTATAGGGGTGCGTGCGCCCATACATACTATATATCTTATAGGGGTGCGTGTGCACATACATACTATATATCTTATTGGGGTGCGTGCGCCCATACATACTATATATCTTATAGGGGTGCGTGCGCCCATACATACTATATATCTTATAGGGGTGCGTGTGCCCATACATACTATATATCTTATAGGGGTGCGTGCGCACATACATACTATATATATCTTATAGGGGTGCGTGCCCATACATACTATATATCTTATTGTGGTGCGTGCGCCCATACATACTATATCTTATAGGGGTGCGTGCGCACATACATACTATATCTTATAGGGGTGCGTGCGCACATACATACTATATCTTATAGGGGTGCGCGCACATACATACTATATCTTATAGGGGTGCGTGCGCACATACATACTATATCTTATAGGGGTGTGTGTGCCCATACATACTATATCTTATAGGGGTTTGTGTGCCCATACATACTATATCTTATAGGGGTGTGCGCGCACATACTTACTATATCTTATAGGGGTGCGCGCACATACATACTATATCTTATAGGGGTGTGCGCGCACATACATACTATATCTTATAGGGGTGTGTGCGCACATACATACTATATATCTTATAGGGGTGAGTGCGCCCATACATACTATATATCTTATAGGGGTGAGTGCGCCCATACATACTATATATCTTATAGGGATGTGCGCACATACATACTATATCTTATAGGGGTGCGTGCGCACATACATACTATATCTTATAGGGGTGCGTGCGCACATACATACTAAATCTTATAGGGGTGCGTGCGCACATACATACTATATCTTATAGGGGTGCGTGCGCACATACATACTATATTTTATAGGGATGCATGCCCATACATACTATATCTTATAGGGATGTGTGTGCATAGTTAGCTGTATTTTTATTACTGGACATATTCATTACTGTATCTAAAAGTATTTTATTGTATAGGTTTCTAAATATAGATTTTAATTTAATTCGCTTTCAACGCTCCTATGTTTTTTTAACAGGAGTTCCCTGGACATCCCTAAAGGGTTCTGTGACGGGAGGGGGTAACCAGGCTATACAATAAAGGTCAAGCCTGTTTTGGTTACCCCTGCTCCGTCTATAAGGGTCCAAGAGAGTTAGCTCTTGGGCCCTGTAACAATGTACCATTCCAATGTACCATATGCAATAATGCATTTTTTGTGTTTTTCCCTTTCCGGGCATGCAAATCAAGCAGGGATTGCTAGGGTGGGAGTTTCAAGTTTTTTTTGCGGAGGAACCGTTGACAGAATGTGCCTAGGAGGTTGGGGTCCGGAGTTGTCGGTTCCCCTATAAATGTACCCGGGAATCATGCCTGATTCTCGGATACATGTAGGCACATTGTCCCGGCAAAATCTCCCCTTGAAAACGCAAGTGTGACTCACTACTAGGGTACCCTGCTTCAGCACAGCCCAGAAAGGAGAATGAGGCAATCCCTAGGTTTTCCCTGAGGGAATCCGTAGGTTAAGGGGGTTACCCCAGCTAGTGCCAAGGTGACCCAAAACCAGTATAGGGTTTGTGGGTGCCCCAACCGTATATAAGGTTGGAGGAGACTCAGAGTCCAAATGGCACCACAGGGGAAGTGTGTGGGGAACAAGGCAGATAGAAATCAAATGACAACACTTTCCTTTTCTGTTCCATGTCCCCCAAGACTCAGAAGTGTATTAAAAGGTACTTTAATGTAATGTAATATGCTTTTTACATTCGGAACCGATGTCCAAACAGGCTGTCCGAGCTAACCCATAGGCGCCGGTAAGGCTGCTGGACATCAGAGTTCAAAGCAGTCAGAAGATGCCCAGAGGTGCCAATAGCATTTGGTCAGCGGGGAAAGGCGGAGTACCAGGTCCGCAGATCAATGGCAGTCCTGCCAGACCTGGTGGAGCCTGCCCAGTGGGTGGCATTGAGAAAGCCAGGGAGAGAGGTGGCAGGGAGAGAGGTGGCAGGGAGAGAGGTGGCAGGCTTGCGCATGTCTCTTGGCTATTTCGGATTTCCCGCTGACCCAGCTTGGCTCTGATTGGTTGCTTGGGAAAGTTCCCACGCGTTGAATGGCTGGTCTCCCGTGAGACAATGCATCTGATCTCAGACGCGCTATTACAGAGGGTTGGGGTTCCTTACAATGCATCTGATCTCAGACGCGCTATTAGAGAGGGTTGGGGTTCCTTACAATGCATCTGATCTCACACGCGCTATTAGAGAGGGTTGGGGCTCCTCAGAAAGTTAAAAAAAACACTGCTCCACACTATCGATTTGGCATCTTGGGTGACACTGTTACACAATCGGTGACACATTAAAAAGATTTACATAAAGATTTACATAAAAAAGCAGCATATGTAGGATCCCTTATCCTACATATGCTGCTTTTTATGTAACTCTTCTATTGAATGTCGTTTGCATCAGCTTCGCTGCCAGCTCACTTGTTTGTCATTTGGGATTTATTTAATAGCCTTGTCAATTTAGGCCTAAAATCCTGCAACAGCAAATATACAGTGCTAATTCACAGGAGATAAAGCGGTTTTTTTTTGTTTTTTTTAGAAAATAAAATGGTAGTCATATCCGAGCTCCTGCCAAAAAATAATTACTACAATTTGATTATTTCTCAAATTTGTAAATAAAAAGGAAGTGTTGGGACCGGAATGAGACGTTTGCACATATAGCAGAAAGGGAATACGTGTCGTATTGGCGTGACAGCGCTAATTCCCAAACAGCCTTCCCTATACAGAACAACGCGCAGACCAGAAAATAACAAGGAATTATTGGAGAGAAAACTCATTATTTACCATCATCATCATCATTACAGGCCAGTGCTGCTCCCATAACCAAACACCACAGCCAAGGTGTGTGTACGGGTGGAAGTGGGAGTTATTTACAAAGTCTGCAAACAATTACTAATCTAATTATTTCCAGATCAGAGGCGGATTAACCCTTCTGTGGTGGGACCCTAGGAAAGTCAACGCGGTTAACCCCTTCACAGCTAGAGGGGGTCGGCATCACAGAGCTTCGCTGACAGGAGCAAGGGTTACAGATAGCCCCATACTGTAATATATATATATATATATATATATATATATATCATACACACACACATATCATCCGAATCAAAGACGTGAGCGTGTGAGCAAGCCCAGAGTTAGCTGGGAGAATATCAACTTTGTGTGTGTGTGGCTGGGAGATAATAAAAATGGACAATACAGCATTGAATAATAATCGCTGAAAATATTACTTTTTTTTTTTAAATCTATATTCGAAGCTAAAATCAGTGTTGGGACACACACACACACACACACACACACACACACACACACACACACACACACACACACACACACACACACACACAGATGTGTCATCCTATGTACACACCGGAGATTATATATTATATCACCTCCTGTGTGTACATAGGAAGACATTTCATTTGTATGTGTGTGTGTATATATATATATATATATATATATATAAATATATATATATAATTACACAAACATACACAGGTGTGTTCATATGTGTATGTAGATGTATAAACAAATTGTATATATATATACACACACACACACAATCATAGATCACAGTATCACACACAGTTGTTACATAGATTAAAAAACAACCCTAACTGCAACCGACCTGCTTCCCCTTTAAATCAATTTCATTCCATGTCCAACAACCTTAACTCCAACCAGCCCCCCTCTTCTCCCCCATAAACAAAGACACTATGTAGATATTGCAAACAGCTGAGCCCTGGAACAGGATATGGGATTTTCATTCCATCTGCACAGAAACCCATCTGATCCCCACCCTGCAATCACCATGCAACAAGAGGCACAGAAATCCCCCCCAGCAGCAGCAGCAGCAGCAGCAGCAGCAGCAGGAGCAGGACTTACATGGCTGCAGGAGGCTCCCGGAGCAGCGGCAGGCAGTGTCCTTGCAGAACAGATCCACACTTTGCTGCTTCCTCTGTGTGCTCACAGATTATAATCCTCCCCCTCTCTTCTCTCTTGTAATCTTGCACAGCCCTCCTTTGTCACAGCTCCCAGAGAGCCAGGAGCCTGCCCAGTGCCATGTGAAGGCTGCTGCCCAGTGCCATGTGAAGGCTGCTGCCCTGCAATGTCCCCCTGGTCTGCTTTCTGTGCATCACAGAGCCAGGTCCCAGGACTCCCATGCAGGAGAATAGGGCAGTAAGCACACACACACAGGCAGCATTGAGAGCAGTTGGGAGACAGAAGAGGGAGGGAACAAGGGAAGGTTATGGGGGAGGGGGGGATTTGGTAACTCTCTCTTCCTGTGATTTCTTACATAGGCATGTTGTGTTTAGGGAATCATTAGACATGTTGTGGCAGGCTCCGCTGTCCTGCCTGGGGTACACGTGAGCTAAGGACAGTGACATGTAAAGGAGCAGACGCTGCCCCCAACAATGTTTCCCCTCCTAGGTGGGAAGCAGGGGGGGTCTCCGGAACTGAAACCCCATTCATTTCTGCCCCAGGGACCCCCTGCTTCCCGAGATACTTACCTCTGTAGGGGGCGCCAGTAGCAGCTCAACAGGTTTAAATGTCCAGGTCACGTGGGCCAATAGGAAGCTGCGAGGGATGACATCACGGCTTCCTATTGGCCCATTGGACATTTAACCTGCCATTATGTTGGTCCCAACCAGCCCGTCCGGAGCTGCTAGCAGCACCCTCTGCAGAGCTAATGATCTCGGGAAGCAGGGGGTCCCCCGAGCTAAAATTAACGGGGTTTGGCTCTGGGCCCCCGGATGCCGGAGCGATCGACCTGAAAATGAGCGAGCGTCCGCGTGGCGTTCCTGGTACCTCGTCCGGGCACGCCAAAGGTCAATATGGGAATGTGCTAAATCCTCTACCGACGCAAAACTCACTTAATGATCAGATTAGAAATCGGGCGCGCACGCCGCGCTATTTCACCCGCAGGCGATATTTGCAAAATCGCAAAATCTAACACTCTCTTTGCTTTAGATTTAACAAATTCAGTTTGGCTGATTTTTTTTTTTTTTTTAAACCAAGTCACCCTGTGGAATATGTCGTCGCGTCACGAATAATCGATATTAATAATGCTTCAGAGAGTTTTTATTATCTTGACCTGATGTCTTTCAGGGATGAGACTGTTTGCCAGCCTGAGGTGTAAATTATCAGCTTGGACCTGTCATTTGTTTGCACAGTATCTTCCCCTGGTGTGGCGGCCACTACGAGGTTCGCGCATGCGCAGGGAGCATTAAAGAGAGTGCATGCGGCGCCAATGTTAAGGGGGTTCCGTGGGGACTACAGCCCTCAGAAGGCGATAGGGCAGGGAGTCAGGTGGCCAGGCCTGGCCAATGAAGTGACAGGATTCTTCTGTGAGGCAGTTGATACAGTTGGAACTCTGAGGCTTGCTGGCAGTTGGAGCAGGGACGCAGCTAGGGGAGGTTGTACGGGTGCAGGGGTCTGTGACCCTATGCACTACGCCAGAGATAGGCTCCAACTCATCCAAAGCTTGTGGCTGCTGTAGGGAAGGCCCTTCAGTTAGGGATCCTGCCCCTTTAGTGGTTAGCCATCTTAGGGCCACGGCAGTTTCATTTGAGCTATTGCCAGAGAGTTAGCGAGCCTCATTGTGGAAGTCACTCCAGAGGGAGACATCCCATACAGCGGAGGATATAGTTGGATCGGCGGCTCCCCTGCTTCTTCTTGTTAGCGTGCCCGGGTGTGGGCACACCCGGCAGCTACAGTTCACCAAACGTGCACCAACACCGGTATAATAAGGCGCTGATCACGCCTAGAGGGGTGGGCATCTTTTGGGGACACTTACTGAGTGAAGTCACCAAGGGCCTCCTCTGGTACTGTGGACACGGTGTGGGGATACACGTGGTGAGACAACGCCCTGCGCGGCGAGGTATAGCTGTAACCATTAGTATTGCTATTGCCTGCATGTGGTTTATGGTTATTGCTCACAATAAATGTTATTATTGTTATTCTTATAACCTGTAGACTGTTATTAATAGTTCCTGCTCTGGGTTATGCCCTCCAATTGGGATCCCGTGCAGGTGGAGGTGCTGCCACTCAGTATATTCATTACCCCAGGCTCCCACTAGCGGAGGCTCAGATCCCTGTGAGCCGACGGGTACCGCCAGCACTAGTAGACACTTCACATTAGAGGGAAAGAGGGCTACACTTGTATTCAGTGTTCCCGGAGAAAAGCAAAACATATTTTTTTTAAATTTGCAAAATACAAATAAGTACGACCCTTACTTTTATGGGGGGATTTAATTGATCTAAGGAAGCCAGTTAGAGTGGTAAATTGTTTAAAAACGTATGTTTAATCAACCTTTTTAACACTTTCGCTGCTTGGGGTTATAGGGTCAGTTCCACAGTGAATAAAACATCTGTGAAAGAAAGTGTGTGGTCAAAAATAAAGTGGTATAGGAGAACTGTTGCTTTAACGCTGGGTGAGACCCTGCGTCGGCGTTCAGTGAATCCTGGCGTTTGAATACTGGCTCCGCTCCAGTTATATGGTAAACATGTTACACACCCTGAGACCAGACGTTTGCTGGGAGGACTTTCAGAAAGGACTTAAAAATAACATCCCTGTTTGTTCTTCTTTGAGGCTCCACTCATTTACCTATTAAGGGGTCATCCTCAGTACGATCTAAGGGAGCTAATGACTGTGGCATGTTTAAGGGGTCACATCTGGGTGCTGGATGCGCCCCCCCCCCCAAATCTGAGACCTATCTATAAGTATATTTAAATGATTTTCTTTCCAGTTTGTAAACATGGGGATGGTGTGAACCCCCGGCCCAATGAGGTTACATGTAATGCGGCCCTCTGGGATTAGAATCATGTTTAGAAGTAGCACAGTGATCAGAGATGCGATTTCCTGACATTTATTCCTATTCAGTATAACCAGACATTAAAAAAATTATGGTGGGTAAACAAGTGACACAAACCGTCCCACCGTATAGTACATAAATATACCCCCTGTGAGAACTCGAGTGCTTTGCATGTCAATACCCAGAATTCCTGGCTGCAGTGCAAGCACTGTGCTCCTTTGCATGTCATTACCCAGAATTCCTGGCTGCAGTGCAAGCACTGTGCTCCTTTGCATGTCATTACCCAGAATCCCTGGCTGCAGTGGAAGCAGTGTGTTCATTTGCATATCATTACCCAGAATCCCTTGCTACAGTACATGCAGTGTTCATTTGCATGTCATTACCCAGAATCCCTGGCTGCAGTGGAAGCAGTGTTTGCTAAACGATAATGGGGAAAGACAGGGATGCAGACTTGTCCTATTAAGTAGAAACGCTGAGGCATCATTGAAATTGATTTATGCGACGGCGCATAATGCAGTCCAAAAACTCATTATCCGCCGCCGTATTCGCGTATTTGACGGAAGCTGCCGCCGGTTCACATGGGTCCCGCTTTCCGACTGTGCCGCATCCGACGCAGGTTAGCAGGACGCATTCTGTTGGAAAAGCGAGGACTGCCCGTATTCTCACTGTGTAAAAGCCGGCCTAGAAATGGCCCTCCTCTGTACCGTGCTCCTCTGCACCGCACTCCTCTGCACCGCGCTCCTCTGCACCGCGCTCCTCTGCACCGTGTGTCAGCACGAGCTCACCGCAAACGAGGCGGGACCACGGTGCTGAGGTGGGATAGGATATAACGCCACCCACAGCCACGAGGGCACGTCTTGAGAGTAGAGTGGTCTGGGAGTCCGGGTCGGGGCAGGAGAGGTACGGATTGTAGAGGGTGCTGTTCGCCAAGTCCGGGGTTATAGAGAAGGACGTAATCGTTTGCCGAGATCGGGATGCCAGAGGTGCGGGTAGTCGTAGAGGAAGCCGGTTCGGTACACGAGGAAGACTGCAAAACAAGACAGGACAAGACAGGACTAGGGAGGCAGAGAGTGATGAGAACAACTGGTTCTATGCTCAGCCGACGAGTTAATGAAGCTGTAGGGTATAAATAGGCAAGAGGGTCCAATGGCAGAGTAGCAAGGTGGGGGTGTGTGAAAGGACCAGGCTGAGACAGGGATAGGTCTAGATGAGTTCCTGGAGGAGGGGCTATAGATCCTAGAAGAACTGATGTATTGGATTGCAGCATTGGAAATGGGTACTGTGCCTTTAAGAGGCTGGTGCGCCTCCGTGTGGCTGCACCTGTGGATGCGTGAGCGGGCACACGCCCAGAACCGACGGCAGAAGAAGGGGACTGACGTGCGCGCGCGCACAGGGGAAACGGAGCTCGGCGTCCTGGAGGGGGAATCCGTGCGAGCCGCGGGAAGCCCTGGCAGGGCTGCAGGTGAGTGAGGAGCACGCCGAGAGCGGCGTGACTCCGGGTCCTTACAGTACCCCCCCCTTCAGGGGCGACCTCCGGGCGTCCATGACATGGCTTGGAGGAATTCCTACGATGAAAAGCCTGGAGGAGTCGAGGTGCGTGGAGATCCCGGTGGGGAATCCATGAACGTTCCTCTGGTCCGAACCCCCTCCAGTGGACCAGGTATTGTACTCCTCCTCTGGAAATCCTAGAATCCAGGATAGATTGGACCTCGTACTCCTGTTGACCTTGAATCAGCAGAGGAAGTGGAGGAGAAGTAGTCTTAGAAAAGCGAGGACTCTGAAATGCTGGTTTAAGCAAAGATACATGGAAGACTGGAGGTATCTTCATCGAGGGTGGAAGGCGCAGATGATAAGCCACAGGATTAATCCTCCTGACCACAGGAAAGGGACCGAGGAACTTGGGAGCTAGCTTCATGGTAGGAACCTTTAGTCGGATATTCCTGGACGAAAGCCACACCCTGTCTCCTGGGGCGAACTCCGGCACCTGGCGTCGAAGGCGATCTGCCTGGAGATCTGTCTCCCTGTGGCCACCTTTAAGTTCTCCTGAATCCTCGTCCATAAGTCTTTCAGCCGGGAGATGTGCTTGTCAACCGCTGGTACTCCTGAGGATAGAGGGAAGAAGGGTAAACGGGAAGGATGAAAGCCACAATTTATGAAGAACGGAGATTCTTGAGTGGAGTCATTGCGAAGGAAGTTAAGAGAAAACTCAGCCCAAGGAAGCAGATCCACCCAATCATCCTGTGTATCGGTTATAAAACACTGAAGGTATTGTTCTAGGTTTTGGTTGGCCCTCCGTCTGCCCATTGGTCTGTGGGTGGTATCCCAAGGAGAATTGAAGTGAAATACCCAATTTTTGGGAAAAGGCTCGCCAAAATCTTGACACAAATTGGGACCCACGATCAGAGACAATGGTTGAAGGCACTCCGTGAAGACGAAAAATCTCCTGGATGAAAACTTCCGCAAGCCTGGAGGAATTCGGAAGGCCCCTCAAGGGAACAAGGTGCGTCTGTTTGGAAAAACGATCAATTACCACAAGAATCGTATTCTTCCCTTTGGAGTCTGGGAGCTCTACAATGAAGTCCATAGAAATATGGTTCCAGGGGCGGTCTGGAATGGGTAAAGGAAGAAGGCCTGCTGGTCTGACCCGAGGTACTTTGTTGCGAGCGCAAGTGCCACACGCTTTAACAAACTCCTCCACATCCTTAGCCCTCTCTGGCCACCAGAAGGTACGTTGAACAAGGTCGTTGGTTTTCCGTATCCCTGGATGTCCTGCCAATTTAGAGGAATGGCACCACTCGAGAACCCTCTTGCGGTGTTGGGGTGCCGTGTAGAGTCTTCCCTTCGGAACCTTGAACCACATCGTAGTCTGTGATTGCTCGGATTGAATCTTGTCCATAATATCAAAGGAGTTGGCGGACAGAATACATCTAGAGGGAATAATTGTCTCTAGCTGCTCTTCAGACTTGTCCTCTGCAAGGAACTGTTGAGACAGGGCGTCCGCCTTCAGATTTTTGGAGCCAGGAATGAAGGAGATGAGGAAATTGAATCGTGAAAAGAATAGTGCCCAGCGGGCTTGTCGAGAGCTCAAACGACGTGCCCCTTCTAAGTAGAGAAGGTTCTTATGGTCTGTGAGTATGGTTATGGGTGTCTCTGTACCTTCTAAGAAGTGTCTCCACTCTTCTAATGCCAACTTGATAGCCAAAAGCTCCCGGTTCCCGACATCGTAATTCCGTTCTGCGGACGAGAATTACTTCGAAAAGAAGGCACATGGGTGTAGTCTGGCTAAGGGAGAAGTCCTTTGAGACAGGACAGCCCCAGCCCCGATATCAGAGGCATCTACCTCCAGGGTAAATGGAAGTTTAGGATCTGGGTGGGTGAGGATAGGGGCAGACACAAAAGCCTTTTTTAGAAGATTGAATGCCCGTATGGCGGTCTCAGACCATGATGAGGGATCTGCACCCTTCTTCGTAAGAGCAGTTATGGGAGATACCGTAGAAGAAAAATTGCGAATAAAGCGCCGGTAATAGTTTGCAAAACCTAAAAAGCGTTGCACGGCCTTGAGGGTGGTTGGGCGGGGCCAGTACAAAATAGCTTTAAGTTTTTCTGGATCCATATTGAATCCGGAGACAGAGATAACGTATCCCAAAAATGCCACGGACGTGAGATGGAACTGGCATTTCTCCAATTTCGCAAAGAGATGGTTCTCCCGGAGGCGTAACAGCACCTCTTGAACGTGTTTGATGTGTTCTTGAGTGGATTTAGAAAAAATTAGGATGTCATCTAGGTAGACGATAAGAAATTTGTTAAGAATGTCCTGAAAAATCTCATTGACGAAATCCTGGAAGACTGCTGGTGCGTTGCACAGACCAAACGGCATGACCAGGTATTCATAGTGGCCGTCATGGGTGTTAAAAGCAGTCTTCCACTCGTCTCCCTCACGTATCCTTACTAAATTGTAGGCACCTCTTAAATCCAATTTAGAAAAGATAGTCGCTCCCTGAAGACGGTCGAAGAGTTCCGGTATCAAGGGCAGCGGGTAGCGGTTTTTGCGTGTGATGTTATTCAAACCCCGGTAGTCTCTGCATGGACGAAGAGAACCGTCCTTCTTTTTGACGAAAAAGAAGCCTGCTCCGACTGGAGATGAAGACTTTCGGATGAAACCCCTCTCTAAATTCTCTGCAATGGGTGTTCATGGCTTTAGTCTCTGGGAGAGAGAGAGGATAGGATCGTCCTCTGGGAAGAGGTGCCCCAGGTAGTAGGTCAATAGGACAGTCGAAAGGATGGTGCAGAGGTAGAACCTCGGAACGTGCTTTGTCGAACACATCACGGAATTCCAAATACACAGAAGGTAAGGAGTCAACCTTCTCTGGCATGGTAGACACCCCACCAATCTTCTGGAAAATCCTGGTACATGTCTTGGCACATGGAGCACCCCACTGGATGGGTTCCCGATCCGTCCAATCGATGCGAGGATTATGGAGTTGAAGCCAAGGAAGCCCCAAAATCAGCTCAACAGAGGGAGTGTGGATAACATCGAGGGTAATGATCTCCGTATGAACGTCGACGAACTGCAGTAGGAGAGGCACCATCTGTAGCGTGATGAATGCCGGCTGTAGAGGTCGACCGTCAATGGCCTCCAGACCTACTGGCGTCTGCTTACTGATAAGTTGAATATTGTTCTGTCTAGCAAAGGTCTCATCGATGAAATTGCCTGCGGAACCGGAGTCAATGAATGCCCGTGCTTGAGTGTGAAACCCCTCTCCAGACAGTGCTACGGGCAACAGTATCCTGGTGGGAAGGACGTCTTTGATGGGAGAAAGGGTCAGTATTCCCAACGAAACTCTCCGGGATTTCATTGGGAGTTGGCGTTTCCCGTCTTGTGGGGACACTGGAGTACTACGTGACCGAAATTGCCACAGTACATACAGAGACCGGCATTGTGCCGACGTTGTTTCTCGGCAGAAGACAGCTTGTTACCTCCCAACTGCATTGGTTCCGGGGCATCCCTGGAAGGGGGTGTAGGAGCCATGAACGATGGAACAAGATGCCCTGAAACCCGTTGACGGTAACGAGAACGTTCGGTCCTCCGCTCCTGCAGACGCTGGTCCACTCGAACGCACAGACCGATCAAATCCTCTAGGTCAGTGGGACGTTCCCGCGCTGCGAGCTCATCCTTTAGGGATTCAGACAGACCTTGCCAAAACGCTGAAGATAGTGCTTCATTGTTCCATCCCGTCTCAGCAGCAAGTGTGCGGAACTCCACAGCGTACCGGGCGACGGGTCGTTCTCCCTGGGTTATGTGATGAAGAGAGGATGCTGCCGTTAATTGCCGTGCAGGGGTGTCGAAGACTCTTCGGAACTCATGGACGAAGAGATCGATGTCCTGTGTGAGAGGACCTTGTTGTTCCCAGATGGGAGAAGCCCATGCCAGCGCCTCGTCGATGAGAAGAGCCACGATATAGCCGACCCTGGAGACGGAAGAGACAAAATGAGAGGGCAAGAGTCGAAATTGGATGAGGCATTGGTTAAGGAAGCCCCTACATCCTTGGGGGTCCTCAGCATAGTGTTTGGGAGCAGGAATACGGGGTTCCAAAGCAATCGGAGGTGCTGGAAAGGCTGTTGCGGAGGCTATGGGGGCCACGGGTGAAGATTTCCGACTGAGAGCTCGGACTTGAACGGTAAGGGAATGAAGGCTCTGCTGTAATGTATCCATTCGCCTATCAGCTTGTTCCAGATAAGTCTCTAGCCTGGTGAAGAGATTCGTGTGGGAATTTAAAGTACGCTCCACCTCAGCGGGGTCCATGTTTGTAGGGCTGAGCATAATGTCAGGACGAGCTCACCACAAACGAGACGGGACCACGGTGCACCACTTGAGAGTAGAGTGGTCTGGGAGTCCGGGTCGGGGCAGGAGAGGTACGGATGGTAGAGGGTGCTGTTCGCCAAGTCCGGGGTTATAGAGAAGGACGTAATCGTTTACCGTTTGCCGGGTTCGGGGTGCCAGAGGTGCGGAGAGTCGTATTGCCGTATGCCAAGTTCGGGATGCCAGAGGTGCGGGTAGTCATAGAGGAAGCCGGTTCGGTACACGAGGAAGACTGCAAGACAGGACAAGACAGGACTAGGGAGGCAGAGAGTGATGAGAACAACTGGTTCTATGCTCAGCCGACGAGTTAATGAAGCTGTAGGGTATAAATAGGCAAGAGGGTTCAATGGCAGAGTAGCAAGGTGGGGGTGTGTGAAAAGACCAGGCTGAGACAGGGATAGGTCTAGATGAGTTCCTGGAGGAGGGGCTATAGATCCTAGAAGAACTGATGTATTGGATTGCAGCATTGGAAATGGGTACTGTGCCTTTAAGAGGCTGGTGCGCCTCCGTGTGGCCACGCCTCCGTGTGGCTGCGCCTGTGGATGCGTGAGCGGGCACACGCCCAGAACCGACGGCAGAAGAAGGGGACTAACGTGTGTGCGCGCACAGGGGAAACGGAGCTCGGCGTCCTGGAGGGGGAATCCGTGCGAGCCGCGGGAAGCCCTGGCAGGGCTGCAGGTGAGTGAGGAGCACGCCGAGAGCGGCATGACTCCCGGGTCCTTACACCGTGCTCCTCTGCACCGCGCTCCTCTGCACCGCGCTCCTCTGCACCGCGCTCAGGCAGCTGTATGGATATCTGTTTGACCATTTAGGGCTCGGGTATGCTGGGGACGTGGAGGCAGCTTACACACCAAATACTGTCGAGTCATATTGGATGAAACACAGGGCCATCCACTTCAATGCATTTCTGCTTCCAAACTGAAGCTGTGCAGGCTTGTGTCACGTCTCCACAGTTGGGAGTTTAACTCATTGGAAAACACTCCTCACACACGCCAGATGCTCTCATAGACTTCAATACGATGGGCCTCCCCCACACATCAGGTGCATAGGCACAGCCAGGGTAGGGCCTTAGCAGGCAAGGCCCGCTGTATAATGGAAAATCCCCCTGCTATTGTCTTACTGAAGGCAAGGAGGAGTCCCAACGCGTCCTGCGGTAAAGACAGGTACTGTACTGCCCCCCTCACCTCCCCCATACATTGCAGTCAGGTTATACTCTGTATTAGTATATAGTGCAGCCAGGTTAAACTGTAACATATATTGCATTGAATATAACTGTCCTGCACTATCCACTGACACAATAACCAGCCTATTGCTGCCACACCAGGGCACCTCTGTGGCGCTTTGCGCTGAGCTCATTCCTTTCGCCGCGTACGGCACTTCATTGGTGCCCCACCACTAAGCCCAAATGCCATACCCCAGGGAAAGTCCCGGCTACACCCCTGATCAGATACCTCCTAAGACTTCAGTGTGATCATGTATACATATCAGCGCCTTCATAGACTTTAATGGTATCACTCTCGTACACACATCAGATGCCCCCATAGACTTCTAAATCCTACTCTTTTACACATCAGTTGCATCTTTAGACTTCATTGGGATCATCGTCTTGGACACATCAATCTCCCCCTTTAACGTAAGTGGGATAACATTTTTAAAAGTCCGGGTCATCCTCCTTAGATGCCACCATAGGCTTGAATAATATCACCCTCTTAATAGTCTGGTTCATCCCTTTCCCATAAATAAGATGCCCTGAATGCTTTCAGTGGGATCACTCTGGTACATGAAATGACCCATAGTTTTAAATAGGATCACCCTGTCACATACTTAAGATGCTGCCATAGCCTTCAAGGGATCATCTTCTTAATAGCGTGGGTGCACTACAGAAAATAAGTTACATGCCGTGACCTGGATAGATTCAGTGTAATATAAATGTGGCAACAGAACTAGGGAGAGGAGACTTATTTCCTAAGATAACTGGGAAGGAACAAAACCTCCCGGCTGGGAGATTGGTTTGTAGAGATTACTGTGTGCATTTCCTGACACATGACTGGTTATCTCTCTCCCCCTAGCCCCCCTACATCCTCCCCCTGACTGTTTCCTCTTCCATTTCTGGCACTATCAGCAAAGGGCTTCGACAAACTAAAGGTCACATCCTTTCGTGAGGTCAACAGCAGTGAAACACTAGTCAGAAGGCCTGTGAGTGTCCTGTCAATGTGCAATGGCCCGGGGAAGAGATTGACCATGAGTGAGAGTAGAAGACAATTGAGGGACATCTTTTATCTACAGCACAGGTACCGACCGCACATGGAAGCAGGAAGGACCTATTCACACATGTAGTCTTCTATAAACATACGTGTATATAGGCTGTACAGTACTGCTAAATCCCACGTACTAACATAGACCTGCCAACTCTCGTTGGCTTTAGACGAGTCTCCATTGTATGGAGTCCGTCTAATGAACTTTAATAGAGGCTCACTGATTAAAAATGAGAACTTTGGCATAAAAATGACTTTTTTGGGGGACAGAATTTTAGTCCTTGTAGGTTGACCGCTGAGTGACCCCTCTGACCCGAGCCGTGACATGATCACTCACATCGCACGGCTGGGGCACGTCCGAGTGCCGCTGCGGTCACGTTTCCAAACCAAAACGGCCAGCGTCCCACTTTGCAACATTGATTGCCTCTGCCGAAAAGTGAAAGCACTCAGGCGTGTAACATCTCACCTAACCTCTTTGTGGCCAGCCAAGGGGTTCAACCAATGTGGGGCCATATTTACTAACAGGCCTGCCTGTGGTGTCCCCATTGTATAACAGGATAGTATTCTTGTGTTCAGGAGCAGTACCGCTGCTTTTTAATGACGCTCCTCTGATGCCGTGACAATCCCCGCCCTACTGAGTTTGGAGAATATACATTGAGTTTCTTACAGACCCCTGAATGGGGACGGGCTGATCAATAACGTGTTTTTCTTTACCCTTATCCCACCCTTTCCCTACTGGAGAGGCAATAAAGATAAGGGGGAGAGGGAGTAAGGGGGGCTTTACCTATGTAAACTCTTGTTGAACACACAGTAAGATCAGCCAAAAGGGAGCAGCTGGAGGATAGCAAACCCCCTCCCAGCCTGACTTCACTCGCTGCCGTGGATGGAAAAAAGGGGCGGCCAACGCCAGTCCTCAAGGGCCACCACCAAGATCCAGGTATTGGGGATATCCCTGCTTCAGCACAGGTGGCTCAATCAGACCCCCCTGATTGAGCCACCTGTGCTGAAGCAGGGATATCCTCCAAAACCTGACCTGTTTGTGGCCCTTGAGGACTAGAGTTGGCCGCTCCTGGTGTAGGGTAACGGGCGCTACATGTGTACATGTCATGTATGTGTTGCATGGCGTGTGATAGTGCTGGCGCTACATGTGTACATGGCATGTATGTGTTGCATGGCGTGTGATAGTGCTGGCGCTACATGTGTACATGTCATGTATGTGTTGCATGGCGTGTGATAGTGCTGGCGCTACATGTGTACATGGCATGTATGTGTTGCATGGCGTGTGATAGTGCTGGCGCTACATGTGTACATGTCATGTATGTGTTGCATGGCGTGTGATAGTGCTGGCGCTACATGTGTACATGTCATGTATGTGTTGCATGGCGTGTGATAGTGCTGGCGCTACATGTGTACATGTCATGTATGTGTTGCATGGCGTGTGATAGTGCTGGCGCTACATGTGTACATGGCATGTATGTGTTGCATGGCGTGTGATAGTGCTGGCGCTACATGTGTACATGTCATGTATGTGTTGCATGACGTGTGATAGTGCTGGCGCTACATGTGTACATGGCATGTATGTGTTGCATGGCGTGTGATAGTGCTGGCGCTACATGTGTACATGGCATGTATGTGTTGCATGGCGTGTGATAGTGATGGCGCTACATGTGTACATGTCATGTATGTGTTGCATGGCGTGTGATAGTGCTGGCGCTACATGTGTACATGACATGTATGTGTTGCATGGCGTGTGATAGTGCTGGCGCTACATGTGTACATGTCATGTATGTGTTGCATGGCGTGTGATAGTGCTGGCCCTACATGTGTACATGTCATGTATGTGTTGCATGGCGTGTGATAGTGCTGGCACTACATGTGTATATGGCATGTATGTGTTGCATGGCGTGTGAGTGCTGGCCCTACATGTGTACATGTCATGTATGTGTTGCATGGCGTGTGATAGTGCTGGCCCTACATGTGTACATGTCATGTATGTGTTGCATGGCGTGTGATAGTGCTGGCCCTACATGTGTATATGGCATGTATGTGTTGCATGGCGTGTGAGTGCTGGCCCTACATGTGTACATGTCATGTATGTGTTGCATGGCGTGTGAGTGCTGGCCCTACATGTGTACATGTCATGTATGTGTTGCATGGCGTGTGATAGTGCTGGCCCTACATGTGTACATGTCATGTATGTGTTGCATGGCGTGCGATAGTGCTGGCCCTACATGTGTACATGTCATGTATGTGTTGCATGGCGTGTGATAGTGCTGGCCCTACATGTGTATATGGCATGTATGTGTTGCATGGCGTGTGATAGTGCTGGCCCTACATGTGTATATGGCATGTATGTGTTGCATGGCGTGTGAGTGCTGGCCCTACATGTGTACATGTCATGTATGTGTTGCATGGCGTGTGATAGTGATGGCGCTACATGTGTACATGTCATGTATGTGTTGCATGGCGTGTGATAGTGCTGGCGCTACATGTGTACATGACATGTATGTGTTGCATGGCGTGTGATAGTGCTGGCGCTACATGTGTACATGGCATGTATGTGTTGCATGGCGTGTGATAGTGCTGGCCCTACATGTGTACATGTCATGTATGTGTTGCATGGCGTGTGATAGTGCTGGCACTACATGTGTATATGGCATGTATGTGTTGCATGGCGTGTGAGTGCTGGCCCTACATGTGTACATGTCATGTATGTGTTGCATGGCGTGTGATAGTGCTGGCCCTACATGTGTACATGTCATGTATGTGTTGCATGGCGTGTGATAGTGCTGGCCCTACATGTGTATATGGCATGTATGTGTTGCATGGCGTGTGAGTGCTGGCCCTACATGTGTACATGTCATGTATGTGTTGCATGGCGTGTGAGTGCTGGCCCTACATGTGTACATGTCATGTATGTGTTGCATGGCGTGTGATAGTGCTGGCCCTACATGTGTACATGTCATGTATGTGTTGCATGGCGTGCGATAGTGCTGGCCCTACATGTGTACATGTCATGTATGTGTTGCATGGCGTGTGATAGTGCTGGCCCTACATGTGTATATGGCATGTATGTGTTGCATGGCGTGTGATAGTGCTGGCCCTACATGTGTATATGGCATGTATGTGTTGCATGGCGTGTGAGTGCTGGCCCTACATGTGTACATGTCATGTATGTGTTGCATGGCGTGTGATAGTGCTGGCCCTACATTTGTACATGGCATTTATGTGTTGCATGGCGTGTGATAGTGCTGGCCCTACATGTGTACATGGCATGTATGTGTTGCATGGCGTGTGATAGTGCTGGCACTACATGTGTACATGTCATGTATGTGTTGCATGGCGTGTGATAGTGCTGGTGCTACATGTGTACATGGCATGTATGTGTTGCATGGCGTGTGATAGTGCTGGCGCTACATGTGTACATGGCATGTATGTGTTGCATGGCGTGTGATAGTGCTGGCCCTACATGTGTACATGGCATTTATGTGTTGCATGGCGTGTGATAGTGCTGGCCCTACATGTGTACATGGCATTTATGTGTTGCATGGCGTGTGATAGTGCTGGCCCTACATGTGTACATGGCATTTATGTGTTGCATGGCGTGTAATAGTGCTGGCCCTACATGTGTACATGGCATTTATGTGTTGCATGGCGTGCGATAGTGCTGGCCCTACATGTGTACATGGCATTTATGTGTTGCATGGCGTGCGATAGTGCTGGCCCTACATGTGTACATGTCATGTATGTGTTGCATGGTGTGTGATAGTGCTGGCCCTACATGTGTACATGTCATGTATGTGTTGCATGGCGTGTGATAGTGCTGGCGCTACATGTGTACATGGCATGTATGTGTTGCATGGCGTGTGATAGTGCTGGCCCTACATGTGTACATGACATTTATGTGTTGCATGGCGTGTGATAGTGCTGGCGCTACATGTGTACATGGCATGTATGTGTTGCATGGCGTGTGATAGTGCTGGCGCTACATGTGTACATGGCATGTATGTGTTGCATGGCGTGTGATAGTGCTGGCACTACATGTGTACATGTCATGTATGTGTTGCATGGCGTGTGATAGTGCTGGCCCTACATGTGTACATGGCATGTATGTGTTGCATGGCGTGTGATAGTGCTGGCACTACATGTGTACATGTCATGTATGTGTTGCATGGCGTGTGAGTGCTGGCGCTACATGTGTACATGTCATGTATGTGTTGCATGGCGTGTGATAGTGCTGGCACTACATGTGTACATGTCATGTATGTGTTGCATGGCGTGTGATAGTGCTGGCGCTACATGTGTACATGGCATGTATGTGTTGCATGGCGTGTGATAGTGCTGGCGCTACATGTGTACATGGCATGTATGTGTTGCATGGCGTGTGATAGTGCTGGCCCTACATGTGTACATGGCATTTATGTGTTGCATGGCGTGTGATAGTGCTGGCCCTACATGTGTACATGGCATTTATGTGTTGCATGGCGTGTGATAGTGCTGGCCCTACATGTGTACATGGCATGTATGTGTTGCATGGCGTGTGATAAGTGCTGGCCCTACATGTGTACATGGCATTTATGTGTTGCATGGCGTGTGATAGTGCTGGCCCTACATGTGTACATGGCATTTATGTGTTGCATGGCGTGTGATAGTGCTGGCCCTACATGTGTACATGTCATGTATGTGTTGCATGGCGTGTGATAGTGCTGGCCCTACATGTGTACATGTCATGTATGTGTTGCATGGCGTGTGATAGTGCTGGCGCTACATGTGTACATGGCATGTATGTGTTGCATGGCGTGTGATAGTGCTGGCCCTAAATGTGTACATGGCATTTATGTGTTGCATGGCGTGTGATAGTGCTGGCGCTACATGTGTACATGGCATGTATGTGTTGCATGGCGTGTGATAGTGCTGGCGCTACATGTGTACATGTCATGTATGTGTTGCATGGCGTGTGATAGTGCTGGCACTACATGTGTACATGTCATGTATGTGTTGCATGGCGTGTGATAGTGCTGGCCCTACATGTGTACATGGCATGTATGTGTTGCATGGCGTGTGATAGTGCTGGCGCTACATGTGTACATGTCATGTATGTGTTGCATGGCGTGTGATAGTGCTGGCACTACATGTGTACATGTCATGTATGTGTTGCATGGCGTGTGATAGTGCTGGCGCTACATGTGTACATGGCATGTATGTGTTGCATGGCGTGTGATAGTGCTGGCGCTACATGTGTACATGACATGTATGTGTTGCATGGCGTGTGAGTGCTGGCGCTACATGTGTACATGGCATGTATGTGTTGCATGGCGTGTGATAGTGCTGGTGCTACATGTGTACATGTCATGTATGTGTTGCATGGCGTGTGATAGTGCTGGCGCTACATGTGTACATGGCATGTATGTGTTGCATGGCGTGTGAGTGCTGGCGCTACATGTGTACATGTCATGTATGTGTTGCATGGCGTGTGATAGTGCTGGCGCTACATGTGTACATGGCATGTATGTGTTGCATGGCGTGTGATAGTGCTGGCGCTACATGTGTACATGTCATGTATGTGTTGCATGGCGTGTGATAGTGCTGGCCCTACATGTGTACATGGCATTTATGTGTTGCATGGCGTGTGATAGTGCTGGCCCTACATGTGTACATGGCATTTATGTGTTGCATGGCGTGTGATAGTGCTGGCGCTACATGTGTACATGGCATGTATGTGTTGCATGGCGTGTGATAGTGCTGGCCCTACATGTGTACATGGCATGTATGTGTGGCATGGCGTGTGATAGTGCTGGCGCTACATGTGTACATGGCATTTATGTGTTGCATGGCGTGTGATAGTGCTGGCCCTACATGTGTACATGGCATGTATGTGTTGCATGGCGTGTGATAGTGCTGGCGCTACATGTGTACATGGCATGTATGTGTTGCATGGCGTGTGATAGTGCTGGAGAGTTGGACCTGACCCGTGTTTTCTCCTAACGCCTTTTAATCCTATTATCCCAGATCTCTGCAGCCAGAGGGATTTAGGAGCCTGACATTGGGAGATAACGTGTGCGGCGCGTTCCATACGCTGCAAAACCACCTTCTCCATCCTAGGGACGGTGTAAAGGAGCAGTTCTGCCTGGTCTATTTTTCCCCCTTATATACATGGGAAGGAGGGGATCTCGGAAGCTGAACCCCGTTAATCTCTGCAACGGGTACCCCCTGTTTTCAGAGATACTTGCCGGGTAAACTGTCATCCGCAAAGTCCCCCCAGGGGAAACAAAATTCAGATTTATATCTCCCACGTCACATTGGGCCAATAGGAAGCCGGGACGTCATGCGTCGCAGCTTCTCATTGGCCCACGTAACGCAGGGGCTTTTTCACTCCAGGAAGTAAAATGCAGCACTTTCTCCAGTATCAGGGGAAGCAGGGTGTCTCCGGAGCTGAACTCAATGTGGTCCAGCTCCGAAGACCCCCTCCTCTAACTGCTCTTATAACCGCTCCCTATAACTCCTCCCCTAGCTGCTCCCTATAAAGCCTCCCCTAGCTGCTCCCATAATCATTCCCTAGAACTCCTCCCCTAACTGCTCCTACACGCGGGAGGGGACTTAAATGCCAGCAAGTACCGGCGCTACTTTTACCGGTAAGTATCTTGTGAACCATGGCACCGCTGGAGCCGAAAAATAGCATGTTTCAGCTCCGGTATCCCCTTGGTATTCCTCCTGGTAAAGAAAGGACAAGGGGTGGGGACTGCAGCTTTAGGGATATGGGAGGGCCTGCAATGTAGCCAACTTAGTATTGCAGATGATGTAATTCTGTGAAGGAAGGAGTTTGATTTCTCAAGGCCAGGTTCTGTCCCGGAGAGAGGGCAGAGGGCAGGACACCCCCTGAGCTGTGCTGTATATGAAGGGATTCCAAATAAGCAGCTCCGGAGGAAGGAACTGTTGGGATTGGTTTTCCAATGCCAGGAATCGGAGAATGGAGGGTGAGGTCTGTTGAACAAATCTGTCTACATAGGATTCAATTCCGTCTCTCCGGCTGCTAGGCATCAGTATGCAGCAAGGAGTGAAACTGACGCGTAAAATAGACAGTCCCTCGTAGGGGCAAAGTGTACTAATGGCAGTGACATGGTTAAGGGGTCAGAGCCTCCTAGGGGCAAAGTGTACTAATGGCAGTGATTTTTTTAAACTTTATTTATTAACAGGCGTTGTAACAATACAGTGAGATACATTTTCATATATACACAAATAACAGACTAGTGCAAAATAGCCACATACAAACAAAATGCATATTAAATGCACTTATCAGGTGTATATATGAATGTGTGCATACTTCAGGTAAACTATAAAGCCCTTTTTTTCTCTCTAGTTATTTCAACGTGTTATTAATGTTGTGAATGAGAAGAGAAGAAATTAAACTTTAGCCGCTGGGATGAAAATATTGCGTGAGAGTTTCTACTAAAATATCAGCAAGCCGGAGCCTCATAATAATAATCTGAGTACAGACTGGATCCCATTGTTAGGGAGACTGGATCCCATTGTTAGGGAGACTGGATCCCATTGTTAGGGAGACTGGATCCCATTGTTAGGGAGACTGGATCCCATTGTTAGGGAGACTGGATCCCATCGTTAGGGAGACTGGATCCCATCGTTAGGAGACTGGAGGCAGGACATAACTGTAAGCTGAGGTTGTATAGATTTTGGGAGACAATTCACAAGCTAACAGATGTTAAAGGTTCCTATATACTGAGTTACCTGATGTGTCCGGATAATAAAAACTAATATTAAATCCTCAGCATTTATAACCAAAAATATTCTTTACAGTTAAATAATCTCCAGAGCGGCGAGCTGTAGTGAGGCTTAAGAGTCATATGTTTAACCAAGGTGAGCAGTCATGTGGAGGCATTAAGAAAACATATTGTAACAGAATCAATATAACATTGTAAAACAGCATAGAACAGGAACACAACAAACACAACCAGGTCTAGGACCCTGCGATAAGGACACCTGTTATATCCACACAGACAGGGCAGCTCACGCAGAGTTAAACGTTAACCCCTTCGCAGTGATTCATTAAATGATTGTCTATAATGTGGGAGATTATTCCCGAAGGAAAGAGCAGCGTCCATAGCGAGCGGATCCACCATGAAGACTGCCCCCCTCCTGTATACAGGATCAGGAGGTCATGTACCGCCATTTCCACGCTGCCGGCGGTAATCAGGGGTACAGCGCGTCCCCTCTCGGGGGGCAGCTCTGGGGCATTTTGAAAAGTTAAAGTTTCTGGTCGAGGAGGAAGACAGAAACCTTTCTCTTGTGGGATTTTGGTCATTTTCCGGCTCAGTGACTTATACACGACCGGACCAGCGCTGAGCTGGGGGTGCGGCGATATGTGGCGGTTCAAGATGGAAGGCGTAGTCTGAGCCCGCTGCTGTTAAGATGATCAGTTGTGCCCGGTAAGGGAGCGCTTCCGCCAGACCTGTAAATGGCGGGCTGGCCGTTATATCAGGTAAGCCCGAGATGCTCATGCTGCCAGGTCCTGTCTCTAAGGCTGCGGCCAGGCAGGGAGTGGGCGGGCTGGCGCTCGTGCGCTGCGCCCTAATCGGCCGGTCGATTTGTGACCGGCTAGGTGCGCGTGGGGGCGTGGCCAAGACGTAACGGAGCTGGGGCAAACTGCTCATGTGACGTGCGAGCGGCAAATTCAAATTTGCTTGCATAGTATGCACCGCGCATGCGCTCACTCACGCTGGCCACACACATTGTCGCAATGTGTTTCATCGCGGCCGGCGTGCGTGCGCCCGCCCGCTCAGTGCCACCCTGGCCGAAGCCTAAGGCCTCGTTCAGGGTGCAGGCTTCGGAGGGAGGGCGTGCTGCCGTGCGAGCTGCCGTGGGACACAAAGTATTCAAATTGAATACTGGTTGTCAGGGTAGCAGCTGCCCTGTCTCCGAAGCCCGGAGCTGACGCTGGCTACAGTTTCAATAAACAAAAAATTAGTTTTTTGAAGCTGCAGCAGCGTCACTGGGACCTCGGCAGCCAATGAAATCATTCTTGAGAATGATTTCAAGACTGCAACTTGGATCCCTAACCTGCCGTCTGTAGCTCCGCCCCCTCCTCAACTCCTCAACTCCTGAAAAAGTCTGCTGGGGATGAACACACATCGCCCAGCAGACTGCCGCTCTCCCTCCCGAACGCCCTGCCTCCAACTCCTGCCTCTGGCACCCTGAACGAGGCCTAAGACTATCCTGAGGCTGAGCATTGATGTCTCCTTTCTGCAGCATTACCACCCTGGGGTATTCAGAGGTGAGTTGGGCTGTGGGCAGTGGCTATTCTTGGACATGTTTTGCAGGAATGGTCTTGCTGAAATAGTGAACACCTCCATTCAGCAATTTCCCTCATATTTTGTCTAAATTCTTGCATTAACGGTGTGGTTAACATTTCTACTATATACAGGCGTACCCCGGTTTAAGGACACTCACTTTAAGTACACTCGCGAGTAAGGACATATCGCCCAATAGGCAAACGGCAGCTCACGCATGCGCCTGTCAGCACGTCCTGAACAGCAATACCGGCTCCCTACCTGTACCTAAGCTGTGCGCAAGCGGGAGACTATAGAGCCTGTTACAAATGCGTTATTTACATCAGTTATGCATGTATATGATGATTGCAGTACAGTACATGCATCGATAAGTGGGGGAAAATGTGGTGCTTCACTGTAAGTACATTTTCGCTTTACATACATGCTCCGGTCCCATTGCGTACGTTAATGCGGGGTATGCCTGTAATGAACATCAATTGTAATACCTTCTTGTTGCGCCATGCCGGTCTGCGTGCGCGTATCCTCCATCTTAACCGTTAAGACAGGCATTGTAACAAGAATCTGTAATTCCGGAGGCAAGATGCTTCTGCTGGCAGGCGGATTCTTTCCACAACGACACTACTCCGGGCTCACCAAAAGCTCTGTCCTCAGGTAGTAGGTCCCACAGCACGGGCGGCAGCACCCCCAGTAGATGTGATAGAGGAGATAAGGAGCCCCTCACTCACAGAGAAACCGCTTATGTAACAAGCCCTGAGCATGTGCTCCCCTGACACTGCTACTGAGGCACAGGGACAGGCCTCAGATTTTCTTTTAAGTATTGACTTCTGGGGAGATGACCGATCAGATCAATAATAGTCTCAGTAAAGAAGGCTGATGGTCACTCCCTAGCAATGCCTTTTAATCTGCACTTTTGCTGTAGAAAACCAGCGATGTCTGCGGATTGGTATTAGGCCGAACAGCTGCTCGTGAGAAATACAGCCATTTTATAGCTCTACCTCCCGGAGGTGACAGTGACATGTTTATGGGGTCAGTCCCTCCTAGGGACAAAGTGTACTAATGGCATTGATATGGTTAAGGGGTCACATCTGGTTGATTTGGTGTATGTTTTTTTTTTTTTTTTTTTTTTTTTAACAAAATCTGAAAGCTAGAAGTATTTTAACGTTTGTTGGTAAACACGGTGAGCGGAGACTTGGGAGTGGGTTTGCTTTCCTCCAGCTGCTCCCTTTTGGCTGATCTCACTGTTTGTTCCACAAGAGTTTACATGGGTAAAGCCCCTTCTCTCCCCCTCCCCCTTATCTTTATTGGCTCTCCAATAGGGAAAGGGTGGGATAACCGTAAAAAAACAAAAAAAAAACACGTTATTGATCAACCCTTCCCCATTCAGGGGTCCCTAAGAAATTCAATGTGTAGTTAATTTCTAGAGAAAACAAAAGTTAGGTTATGTGCCCATCTCTTTTGGGGGACATTAGGTCAGGGAGGAGGGAGTCTCCCAATATTAAATAGCAGTGATCCTACACCCATATACTCTCCAGTTTTAAAACCCATTTGTTTCAAATCAGGCGCTTGCCACTTAGGCCCAGAAGTAAATGCCATTTCAGGCTGGACGGATTTAACGGAAGCAAATAGAGGGGGTAAAAGTGTAGCCGAAACCTTTCATGTCCGCTATTATAATATTGAGATAACAAACATCTTCCTACCTACTCTTATACCCCCTCCGTATAACCTCCCCTAACTGCTCCTCTAATCCCTTCCTATAACACCTCCGCCTCCTGCCCCTATAACTGCTCCCTGTAACTCCTCCTCTAGCTGCTCCTATAACTCCTCCCCTAACTGCTCCTATAAACGCGGACAGAAACTGAGTAAGGCCTCGCTCAAACAGAACGCGATGCGACGTGCACACGTTCGCCGCGCTTTCGCTGTGTTCTGTGGGAGTTTTCACACTGAAAACGGCCCCCGGCGGCGATGTGCTGCGTTGTCCCGGGCGCAACTCAAGCTTTCAACTGAAGTTGAAATTTCAAGCGGCAGCCGCGTCACATGTTCTTCGCCAGCCAATCACAAACACACACACTTCTTTTAGGTTATGCCCCCAATCGCGTCCTTCTGCCTGCTGGAGGTGTTCACACGTCGCCCAGCAGACAGAGGCGCGCAAACGTTCGCGTGTCCGTCTAGCAGCCTGTTTGATCAAGGCCTAAAGTTGACACAAAGCTACTTCATACATTGATATCTATGTAACATTAAATGGACTTCTTAGTGTCAACTTCATTGAACTTATTTGCAATCCTTGATTGCATGTCCTTAAAATTCTTAAAGCGGCAGACCAAGCAATATCCTACATGTGTTTTATTTAAAAAAAAAAAAAAAATCAGTTCTGTACTATGAGAAAATACTTGTAGCATTTTTTTTAAAACAACTCCATGACCTTTTTAATGTATTATAATGTAACAAGCATTTTTTGTTTCTATAGCAACTATTAACAAAGTCACATCCCCTTCCTCTTCTGAAACAGGCTCTGGCACGCCCTTTTTGAGCCCCGACCTCTCTCTATCAGTGCACCAATTGTATCTAGTGACTGCCTGGTCACATGATCTTCCCCACAGAACTTTGCCTCTTTGGTCCTCTTCTGCTGCACTGACAGCCATTTAGTGAACCCCGAGCCGAATCTTCGCCGATCGATCACAGGGGAACGCATCGATCGGCAACTTGGCTAATTACTTATCATTGTGTGGATTGGATTGATGCACATATTAAAGGGGGAAAAAAAATAAAAAACTGCAGCTTGGACTTCTGCTTTAGGCCCTATTGAATACATCATGGAGCTGTTCCGCGCCATTGAGAGAATGGGGATAAAATATTCTCCGGTAAAGGGAAGCCCCTCATGCAGTGTGGAACTTCCGCCTTCAACAAGGACAAGTCAACGACAAAGAAACCATCTGCAATATCAAAATGACAGCACTCTTTATTTCAACCCAATTCAACACAGCTGTCATTCTTCATCTCACTTCCTAGACTGCCTGGAAGAAAAAGTCACAAAGTTATCCTTCACTTTTTAAAATACGTTCTAATTTCTGAATCGAAAACACAAGACTTGGACGTCAGCAGTTTAAAGGCGTTTCGTGATCGCTTGGTTCCATGTTGAAGTCTATTTCAAGAAGCAATCCATAACGTTCTTGCTGAATAAAACTTAGCGCGAGTTACACTTCAGGTATTAGCGAGTCGGAGTTTAATAAGATTAGCGGTAGAAAAATGTCATGAAACAAATGTGGATGAATAAGACCGTGCAATCAAAGCGAATACAAAGTTACAGAAGGTTAATACTCTGGTTGCCTTATGGAGTAAGGCCGGGTTTGAAAGGAAATACTTTATTCCGGCTCAGCGCATTCTAATGAACAGGTCACTTCAAGTCCCACATGGAATTGTGATGAAGAGAAAGTCACTCGGCCGTGTAACACCTTCCTGACCATTTTAGAGGTCTCTTTATCATGTCTCCTGGCTGCAAAACTGGAGAGAAAACGAGGGCAAAGCCCAATAAAGAAAATCTGGGGGCTGTTTTTTTTTTGTTTTATATATAATTTTTTTTTGCCCCCATTGTTCAGCCAAAAGACAATGATAATGTTATCCGTTTATTTCCATAACATGTTTTTAACACCCTTGAAAGAACGGTGGCTTAACCACTGGGCTAAAAAGTATACCCTCTGCACTGGCACAGACTAGGTAAATACCTAGTCATTTGTGGGGGAGGGAGCAATGCAGAAGATTGCACAGGTACAAGAGCCCTTTTGTCTGTGTGGAGAGATTGAATCTCCAATCTGGCATTGATTTACCAATATTTCAACAAACAGGCTCTGAAGGAGACTGGATTCCTAATTATCAGAGGAGAGAGCCCCGAGAATGCTTTTGATCTTGCAGTATCTGGGAGAACGGATCGCTCGGAGAATTGGCGATGAGGGATAAAGAGCTTTCTGATTCAAGTTCTGTGTTGAAATCAAAACTCTGTGTGAACTTAATGTTGTTGACCTGGCTCCAGTTTCAAGCAGAAGAACAAAAAGAAAAGAGCCTTTTTACATGCAGTCGGTATGCAAAGTGGAGCCACAGAGTTCCCTTGGAGATGACAAGAACCAAATGAGTGAGATATGAAGGGTCCAGGCAGACTGTGGGTATCTAAGAGATACTGATGCTAAAAAACACTAGGGCTCACTCCAAACCAGTGTGACTCACAAGATCAGTAACTATGATTTTGGGATAATGATGACATCATAGTTACTTTAAAAGAAAAACTGTGGGGGAAAAAAGTGAGGATTGCAATTTTCCTGCAGATACTGTACAAGCAGTCTTATCATAAAGACATTCAGGAAGGATCATAAAAGTCCTCCAATGCCTTTTGGTAACCAAATATTAAAAGAAAAAAACAAAATTAGAGATGCTTGTACTTGTCTGAATTTCTTTTTTAAAATGGCGCTGTAAGTGATGTGTGCCGAAGTACATTTAATGGAGACCAATTAGGGTGAAATTATATCTTAGCTTTAATGCACCTGTTCCTTTAACAAGGAAAAACATACAAAAATAAAGGCCTACTCCACTTTGGAGAATAACGAAACCTTTACTCCAGCCCTTTCTAAATGGGTGGGTAGCTAAGCTGGTTACCACCCAAAAAAATATATACATACACTCACACACTGACATACACAACGATCCAGGTCACTTGTAGATCAAATAAAGAAATTGTGGTCCCAGTGTAGAGAGATGTGAAAAAATCTTTATTGCAGCATACAAAAGTGTTTAAAACCAGAGACAGAACATGAAACACAGACAGAGCTCAGTGCACATCCAATGACACCTATACACGGTACAGTGCCTAAATAAATAAATATATATATATATATATATATATATATATATATATATATATATATATATATATAGATATAGATATTGATGAATATCTTTTGAATAAAATGGTCTTTTAGTTTAACTCTTTGGCCAAAGTGTTGTAAGCCCTTGAGCCACTACACATCAGACTACATCTCAAGGGTACCTAAAACTAATATAAATTCTTAAAAACCTGTACATTACCAGGAAGAATGATTTATAATAAATCTGTCAAAATTAGTTGCATAGTTCTAAGTCTGATTTAAGCTCTTATTAACCTGTACATTACCAGGAAAAGCACTCTGTATTAGATTTGTCACAACCAACCTGTAAACAAGTTCCCCTGAGAGTGGGAAATGCAATGGAGTGAGCTTTTAACCATTTAAAAGTGGGATGGGGTGAACTTCAAACTAGGGAGGAGGAGCCATCCTCCAAATCAGCCTTGACCAGCTGAACAAGAATTGTAAAACATACAGGACACCTACAAGCTCATATTGAACCCCCAAAATAACCACAACATATATATAAGCGTATAAGTGTCACAGAGGAGTGCTACTGAGCATGGCAATATATATTTAAAACCAGGGACAGAACATGAAACACAGACAGAGCTCTGTAACTGTTTGTTTTTTGAATACAATTACCTTTTGGATTACTCCTTGATGTATGCTGTCTCCTTTACCGGTTCTTGGACTGGTAACTATACTGTGTGTTTTCCTATGGGACTAGCATCTGCCTTATGTTGTACACCAGTGTGCTGACTGTCTCTGCGTTAATAAATATATATATATATATATATATATATATTTTTTTTTTAGGCACTGTATTGTGTATAGGTGTCATTGGATGTGCACTGAGCTCTGTCTGTGTTTCATGTTCTGTCTCTGGTTTTAAATATATATTGCCATGCTCAGTAGCACTCCTCTGTGACACTTATACGCTTATATATATGTTGTGGTTATTTTGGGGGTTCAATATGAGCTTGTAGGTGCATACAAAAGTGGACAGTAAAAAAACCTCCCACACGTTTCAACCAACAACTGGTCTTTCTCAAGGAGTAGAGAGAGACCAGTTGCTCCTTGAGAAAGACCAGTTGTTGGTTGAAACGTGTGAGAGGTTTTTTTACTGTCCACTTTTGTATGCTGCAATAAAGATTTTTCATATCTCTCTACACTGGGACCACGATTTCTTCATTTGATCTTTAAGTGATCTGGATCGTCCTGGGAGTGCCCTGGAACCTGTCTCTTTCTGTGCCTGCATTTGGTCTTCGGAGGCACCCGTATGGGGGGGAGAAGGAGGAGCTTACACTGCGGACGTGCAGTGCAACTAATTGCGGGAGATGGCTGCGGGAGATGGCCGCGGGAGCGGAGCACACGTGGAGCGGTGAGAGGTGATTTCCCCATTACCTCACTCGTCGCGGGGGCTCGGAGTGGAGCATACATCGAGCAGTGAGAGGTGATTTCCCCACTGCCCAACCTGTGAGTACACTGCTTACCCATCATGATCGCTGCAGTTTATCTCTACGAGGGAGGAGGATACTAGAGGGTTTTTCCGGAGGGCGTAGAGGACTCACATTATCCCCCATTTCCCTACCCCACCTCCTCCCCTTGGATATCGCCTAATTTGGATACGCACCCCTTGCTCTCCCCCCCCTCCCCCCATTGATCCACACAGGAACAAAGATGGGGTTATCCAACATTGCATGGAACCCAGTAGTAGGAGTACTTGTCTTGGAAAAATCAGAACTAAGTATATTTAACCATGTGGGGACATTGGTGAAAGGTCTGCTTGTCTCTGAAGTGGGTGTCTGAGAATCCACAGTATGTATACAGATACTATGGGAAACTTTATGGTAAGAGCCTTGGAAACAGTCAAAGGGACCTCAGACATTGCAGGCGAGTCAAAGAAAGGGAAACTTGACTATAAAGCAGCAGTTTTAGCATTACTGATAGGTATATCACACACTACAGGAGAGTCAGAGAAAGGGGAACCTTCTTTTAAAGCTGGGGCCTTATAACTAGCAAAGGTTACAGCAGGTACTGCAGGAGAATGAGAAAAAGGGGACCCTGCATTTAAATCTAAGGCCTTATAACTAGCAAAGGTTACACCAGAAGAGTCAGAGTCAGAAAATGGGAACCTGCTTTTAAAGCTGGGGCTTTATAACTATCATGGGTTACAGCAGGTACTGCTGTCGGAGAAGGGGGGACTTGACTGAAACAGGATCCCTAGATTCAGTAATAGGGACATCAGACATTGAATCAGGAGTCTTGGAACCATCAAGGGTTACAGCAGGTACTGCTGTCGGAGAAGGGGGGACTTGACTGAAACAGGATCCCTAGATTCAGTAATAGGGACATCAGACATTGAATCAGGAGTCTTGGAACCATCAAGGGTTACAGCACTTACTGCAAAGGAAACAGTGAGAGGTGTACTTGACCTTGAAACAGGAACGATGGAGAATTCATCTTTTGGCTCGAGGATTGCAAGGTTAGCTTGCTGAGGTGGAGGGGTAGGTGCCAACGAAGAATCTGCCGGGGGTGCAGGAAGAGGATGGTTGGCAAGGATTTGCAAGCTGGAGGTGATGGAAGCAATTACAGTGTCCCACGTAGTCAGTAGGGCGGAGTGCCTATTCAGGATTTGGCTCTGAAGGAACAGCACCCTCCCTACCTCAGCGGGTCCATATGTGGCCTGAGTATTATGGGACGATGCTCGTCTCTGAACAGGAACCGGACATGCAGTGCTGAAATAGGGATGCAAATTAACAGACCAGGGCCAGAGTCCTGTAAGAGTATCCGTAGTTGGTAAGCAGGCAGGAGGTCAGGGCTGGCGGCAGTGGTGCAACGTCCAGGCAAAGGGTCAGGGCAGGCAGCGAGGTCGGGGTCACAGTCCAGGGTCAGCAACAGGGATTCCAAATGAACAGGCTAGCCTCCGGAACAGGGATGGCTCATGAACAAGGAAGGCTCAGGAACAGGGAAGGCTTGCTACTAGAACCCCAGGTGGCCAGGCACACAGGGAAGGCTCACTAACAAGGAAGGCTCAGTAACTAGAACCCAAGGTGGCCAGGAACCCAGGGAAAAATATACAATTCTCAGGCAGGGGCTGGAAGTCACTGGCTGCTATTTATGCCCTTGATCAGGTGCAGCCAATATAGCAGGCTGCCAGTAATCAAATTGTCCACAGCAGCCAGGTAAGGGCTGGTTATGGACGTACATGTTTTATATAACCTGACACTGATCCTTTACTGCAGGATCGCCCTATACACTATTACACATAGAAATGGTACAGTAACAATATGATCGCTGTGCGAGTGCGTTATAAAGTCTATCACTGTCAGACCTCCCAGTCCTGGGGGTACTGGCCTATATGTTAGGGGTGCCGGCACACCCGTTGGAGCTCCTGAGCTAGTGTGTATGTTGCAGGCCTGTGCTTTGCAAAGGAACTTACCAAATAAGTATACATGGGAAGGATGTTGATCCAGGGATTAATCCGATTGCCAATTCTTGGAGTCAGGAAGGAATGAATTTTTCCCCTTAATGGGTTTTTTTGTTTGCCTTTCTCTGGATCAATAAGTAAGTATAAATATAGGATAAAGTATCTGTTGTCTAAATTTAGAATAGGTTGAACTTGATGGACGGAAGTCTTTTTTCAACCTCATCTACTATGTAACTATGTAACTTCAGTACCCGTATGGCTGTCGGCAGAGACATAGACATCCTCTGCGATGTCTCTCACCCACTCACACTAGCCTCGCAGTCCTGCACCATTGCACAGTGGTCTCTTGCACTGTCTGCTTTGCTCTGTGTAGTCTGGTTCTGATCTGCTGGGCTCTGCTGCATGTGCTGGTTCAGCTGTGCAGCCTCTCTCCAAGCAGCTCCCCGAACTCTGCCTGCAGGAACTGACTCACTGTCATGGCTGCACCCTCTTAACAACCACACTCTCTCCCCCGGTCCCTCCTTCTTCACCAGCCTTCCTACTGGCTTACCACAGTCACATATCCTATAGAGAGGAACCTGCTAGGGGGCAGTCAGCCTGTGTTGCTTGCAGACACGGGGGACACATACATAGATCTTTCATTACAATATCTACTGGTGGTCAGACCATGTAATGCGGTGTATCCGGGAACCTGAGGAAGCATTGGCAGAACCAACAAATAAATAGACAGTCGGTTCTTGTATATAGCTGATGGGATGCTGAAAAAAAAGAGTAATCTCTTTGTCGGGGATGGAGAATAGGGTCTTCAAGAAATGCCCTCTGTTTTCATTGGGCGCATACATGTTTGATAATGTTATGTTTTCCATTTAATTTCCCAAATATCATTAATATTCTACCGGCTTGATTTTTTTTAAACTTAAGTAGGCGAAATGGGCAAGATCTAGACATAAGGATAGCTGGTATAGTTGCTTATCGAAGAATGAATTACCTTCTTGAAGTCGGTCTCCCGTCAAAATAATATTACTCTTCAACTGAGCTACCTGTGCTGAAGAAGAGAGATCCTGCAATCCTGGCCAGTTGGTAGCTCTGGAGTTGGCTATCCCTGTGTTAAACCATATTTAGAGGCAGCTAGTGGACCTCAGATGAGTACGATGACCTGTGCAACCAAATTGTTGGGGGGACAAACAGAAAGAGAAAGGTAATTTAACCAAGTGGACAAAACTAACCCAGGGATTAACCATTAACTATGACCTGGACTAAACCAACTGGGAACAAGACTACACTGGGGGAGCACAGTGATGTTACCCAGACCAGCACAGACCTAATTGTCTTTGGTCAGAAAAGGGCCCAAAACATTGGGGTGACAGCGGGTTTGTAAAGAAAAGGGCCGGTGCTCCAAAGACGGCAGGTAGCAGAGTCTAGACTAAATATTCTCAGACCCAATAATGTACAACGTATGAGTAATAGGTTGTCGGCTGTCCAATAGGAACACTCCGTCTCCTGCTCCGGTCACGTGGTTCCCCGGCGGCTCACACACACACTGTTTACCTGCTCCGGTGCTGTGGAAGTGATTGCTGCAGCTCCCCCACCGGCTGAAGACACCTCCGATGCTGCCACCGTCACAGGACTGCTGCTGCTGATCCTAGATGTCGCCGCCACCCTGCAGGTAAGTGCCAAACCAGGTACCCGACCGGGTACAACCTTAAATTTTGGCCGGGTACCTGTTACCCATTTTTTTTTTATTGAGGATCCGGTCCAACACTAGCGCAAAGTAAAAATAACGTGGCAATGTATCTAAGCTTGTGTACAGTATACAGTATGCAGAGCCTTCTCTCTACTGTATCGCCAGTGACCACAGAGATTATATTACTTGTTACTTTTTAAACGTCTTACTTCTTTCTCCTTTAAAAAAAAAATACTAGACATAGTCATTATTACCGGTATGTCCTAAAATACCAGATAAGAAGATAGGCTGTTGACTATCATTATATATGAGCTATATCCCAGCTGGGAGGAATCCTGCGCTTCCGGTGACCGCTCATGGAAGCCGCAATCTTGCATCACTGCTTCTGTATGTCTTCATTGTGAGTGCAGTGTAATGCTGAGTTTGCATGTTTAACAACAATCTCACAGTTTAATGCATCGCCGGGGCATGTATAGATTATAGCTCATCATTCATACGTTATTTCCCAGGACCTGCCTTGCGTGTATATAACAGCTGAAGAGAAAATATATATATATATATATAATTTTCTCTTCAGCTGTTATATACACGCAATATATATATATATTTCTCCTTCGTGCCCTTACAGGTTTAAAGGACCAGTTTTGCCGCGACCAATTCACGCCAACGTTTAACCGACACTCACTTCGCTGCAGGGACATCTCAACACTGGCTGTTTCACCGCTAACATAACCTTACCCTAAAAACCACTAATCTTGACCCCTAATACTAAAGTTACCCCCTACCCTAAAAACCTTAACCCCTTAGCCTAAAACCCCTATCTGTGACGATCCAGGGGATTCCTTCCCCTTCCTTATCTTCCCCTGTCCCATCTCCTGTTAAACCTTCTACGCTGTCCTGTCCCGTTCCTTCTACCTCTCTCCCACTTCCTCAGCGCATGCCCCGCAGACCTCGCGCACTCGCGCGGTCCCCGAGCTCCTGCAATAGCGCTTTCTGCTCCCAGTCACCCGCTGCGCCCACGAACACCTTGCCATCCCTGGCGGTCCCGTCCGCTCCTCTGCCTCCCTCCAGCACGGTTCCCGCAGCGCGGCGCTCTGAGCACCTGGTCACGCGGCCTGTGCACGCTCCCCCTCCAGAGGGTGCACGCACACGCTCCTCTTCTCTACCCTGCCACGATCCTGACTCCTCCTCCCAAGCCCTACTGCTCACTCCCCTGACTGCCCCTTCTGTCTCCTCCTCTCTTCTTCCTGACCTATCTCTATCTTCTCCCACTTCTCTCTCTGCTCCTCCCCTCTCTGTCATTGGTGCATCTTCCTTTATAATCCCTGTCTGTCCACTTCTTCCTCGCTCTGCATAGTTCTTGTTTCCCTGTGTGCTGACCTATGCTGTGCTCCCTCTGTGTCCCTGCTGTATCCTGCTCCTGTGTTTCACCTTTGGATTTCCCTGGCTTTGACCCTGCTTGTTTTGGACTACTCTGCTCTCTGTAACCCTTTGAACCTTGCTACGCTCTCGACCACGCTGCTCTCTGGAACCCTTGGACCTGGCTTTGTACCCCGACGACTCTACCCTCTGGAACCCTTGGACATTGGCACACGGACACGACTATCCCTACGCATACTACTAAGGACGTTGCAAGTATCTCTAACTACTCTTTCTACAGGCCCAGCAACGCTATACCACACTCCGGGCTTGCTCCCACTGCTGTGGGTGTGTGGTGTAATACCTTTCCCACCTCAGTACTGGGGTCTTGCCAGGTCTGCGGGCATACAGGCGTGACATTATGCAGAGCCCAACAAACGCAGACCCCCCTGAGGTGGGTACTAGTATTTCCCTAGAGGCCTTACAGTTTGTCAGCAACCAGCTGTCTACCGTTTCCCAACAATTGGCGAACTTCTCCCCTCAGGAGAATCTCACGGCCCCCATGCCACCGGTGGCCATGACTCACGCCAATTCTGGGCCCCAGATTCCCCCTCCGAATCGCTGCAATGGGGACCCCCTCGCCTGCCACGGTTTCTTAAACCAATGTGAGGTGCAGTTTGAGATGTCCCCCTCCCTGTTTCCTACTGGCCGCGCCAAAGTAGCATATATCTACGCCTTGCTCACCGGAGATGCTCTCACCTGGGCCTCCCCCCTGTGGGAGCGCAAGAGTGAAATAACCCAAGATTACTCTCTTTTCAGACACGAGTTTCAACTTGTATTTGATACTCCTGCAAGGCGTGAGACAGCCGCCTTCTCTCTTTTTCACATTTCTCAGCCCGAAGATCCGCTGCCAAATACGCCATTGAGTTCCGCATGCTGGCCGCTGAAGTCCAATGGAATGATGAGGCACTCGCTGCCGCGTACTGGCATGGAATCACGGACACGTTGAAAGATGACCTAGCGACTCATGCCCGGCCTTCCTCCCTGGAGGAGTTGATTACCCTGAGTGTGCGCATGGATCAGCGTACTCAGGAGCGGCGACATGAAAGGCATTGTTCTCACCCTCCTTCTTCTGTTGTTTCTCACAGGTTGCCTACAACACCGTTCCTGGCACTGGAGTCTCCGGAACCGATGCAGGTCGGCAGTCAGCAACTTCGGGTCACGGAAAGAGCGCGGCGTCGCCTGAATAGACTTTGCTTCTATTGTGCCTCCCCGGAACATCGTCTCCAGAATTGTCCTCTGAAGCCGGGAAACGGGCACACCCAGTAAAGGTAGAGGGGCTTCTAATGGGTACTCTCTCTCCTTGCCCCTCTCCTCCTGGAACTCTCCCTAAGAAGTTGATGCTTCCTGCTACATTGGAGGGTCCGAACCTTTTTCTGAAGGTTGAAGCTTTCATCAACTCAGGTTCGGGTGGTAACTTCTTGGACCAGAAGTTCGCATCAAAGAACCAAATTCCCATGGTCAGAAGGAAGACCCCCATTGGCCTCGAGGCCATCGACGGCCGACCACTCCAGCCGGCATTTATCATTTGGGAATCTATTCCTCTTACATTGACCCTGGCTGATGGTCATAAGGAGGTAATCACCTTCGATATTTTTCAATCTCCTTCTGTACAAATTATTTTAGGACTGCCTTGGCTTCAACTCCACAATCCGCATATTGACTGGACCAGTGCGTTGCCTCTCCAATGGCCTTCGTCCACAGATACCGCTCCCCTGAAGTCTCCTGTTGCGGTGCTGGCTGGCCTGGATTCCGTCTCTCCCAATCTATTAACCCTTCCTACCGTGTATCATGAATACCTGGATGTGTTCAACAAGGTACAAGCAGAGATACTTCCTCCACATCGTCCGTACGATTGTCCTATTGATCTCATTCCAGGTACCATCTTGCCGAAGTCAAAGTCTTATCCACTCTCCGTTCTGGAGACTGAGGCCATGACGTCATATATTCAGGAAAATTTGGAGAAGGGATTCATCCGCAACTCTCCCTCCCCTGCCGGGGCTGGCTTCTTCTTTGTGAAGAAGAAGGATGGATCGCTTAGGCCGTGCATTGACTTCCGCGGGCTCAACAAAATCACGATGAAGAACCGCTATCCTCTTCCGCTTATCTCAGAACTGTTCGATCGTCTCCAGGGGGCCTCTATCTAAAGTTCGACTTAAGAGATGCCTACAATCTCATCCGCATAAGGGAGGGGGACGAGTGGAAGACTGCATTTAACACACGTTCTGGACATTATGAATATCTTGTTATGCCCTTTGGGTTATGTAACGCCCCTGCCGTTTTTCAAGAGTTCTTGAACGACATCTTCCGCAATGTATTGGGAACATTTGTTATAGTCTACCTAGACGACATTCTAATTTTTTCAAAAAATATGGAGGAACACATTCAACATACCAAACTAGTGCTTTCTAGACTCCGTTCTAACCATCTATATGCAAAAATGGAGAAGTGTTTGTTCCATCAGTCCTCTACTGCCTTCCTAGGCTATATCATCTCTAGCCATGGCTTCTCCATGGATCCAGAGAAACTGAAAGCTGTTCTCGATTGGCCGCTGCCTAATTCACTCAAGGCTGTGCAGCGTTTTCTTGGTTTTGCCAACTATTACAGAAAATTCATAACATTATTTTTCTTCTATTGCGCTTCCCATCACTGCTTTGACCAAGAAGGGCGCTGATATTGCTTCCTGGTCTTCTGAGGCTGTCCATGCTTTTGAGGTCCTTAAGAAGGCTTTCGTTTCTGCACCCATCCTTCGCCATCGGGATACCTCCCTCCCCTTCACTTTGGAGGTCGATGCCTTGGACGTAGGAGCCGGCGCAGTCCTGTCCCAGAGGACTTCTCCTCAAGAGAAACTTCCCCCCTGTGGTTTTTTTCACGGAAATTTTCATCTGCCGAAAGGAATTATGATGTTGGTAATTGTGAACTTTTGGCCATAAAACTGTCTCTTCAAGAATGGACAATGGAAAAGAAAAACCCGGGCACTACCCCACAGCTAAGTAAATAAAAAAATAAGGAAAATTATTATTAACCTCCAGTTGCCACCACACACAGTACAACGCTATACCACACTCCGGGCTTGCTCCCACTGCTGTGGGTGTGTGGTGTAATACCTTTCCCACCTCAGTACTGTGGTCTTGCCAGGTCTGCGGGCATACAGGCGTGACACTATCCTAAACTGCGTACCCTAAAACCCCTATCCTAAACTGCGTACCCTAAAACCCCTATCCTAAACTGCATACCCTAAAACCCCTTACCCTAATTCCCAACCCTAAAAATCTAATCACCTACCCCAACGGCTAAAACCCCATTAAATTAAACTTACCTTATCAGTGGAATATCTGGTGGCTGAGTGTCCAGCGGTTAAGGGTCCCTCAGCGGCCGAACACTGGTGGTTACTTGGTCACGGCGAGGTGGTCATGACCAAATGTCCGCTTCCACTTAAATTGGGAAGGGGGAAACAGCATTCGGAATTATGTAAGTGTTTCAACATAGTGTCTTATCAGGCAATCATTGGGGATGACGGTGAGTCCATCAAAGTATTGAAAAGGGTTGAAATTTACTCTTAAGCTGAGTGGACTTGGGTCACTCGTGGATTTAACAAAAGGGCAGGTAATTCCAAGTCCTCTTGGACGCCCAAGCTGGTTCCTCGGTGTACTTCTCATGGTGTCTTGCTGCTGGCTGCTTTCCACCTACTTTAGACCACATCGTATCAGACCAGACTCTCTTCCTCCGGGGTAACGGAGGTGCTGGGCGTGGCAGGGCCAATTTCTCCAGGAACGCCTTCTTCAGGATCACTTTTATTTAAACCATTAATAGGCCAACGTGGGACTGCGATATTCCATTTGTTTAACACAGCCGTATGCATACAAATGCTATCTGTGTTTAATGTAAGAATGAGCACGTTCAGGGCTTCGAAATCCAAACTTCCCATATTTGGTGTTTGAACTTTGGAAGGGATTTTGAATCCAAGCAAAATGTGAACCAAAACCCAAGAAAGACTCATCCAATGAATTGTGTTTTTAAAAATAAATAAAAATAAAGGTGAAACCTTTTTTTTTAACTCACTTTTTTGCAAAAAAAATAAATCAAAGTTTGCAAAAAATTAACAAAATGAAATAATTAGTTTAGTATTTTCCATCATTTTAAAAAAAAAATAGCAAAAACTAAAATGTTTTAGACTCTAAACCAAACCCCCAGTGATAATGCCCACACTTAGTAGAGTGCATTATCTGACTATTGAAAAACGACTGATAAACTCAAATGATAGATACACTGTGTCAAATATGACTTTTCCAAAACAACGTTCAGAGAAAGAGAGTGAATGGGCAGTGTCACTAAAATGTCATTTCTGCTGCTATTCACTCGGAACACACAAGCTACTGTGAAGTCAAATAACAAGCAGACGCCCAAAGCCAAGTGAGCAACGTTAATATTCTATACCGCCCACTCAGTGTAACATACACTATCACTGTCATTATACAGCTATTGTTTAGCTGCAGCTGCAGCAGGACTCTCGGCATGCAGCATTACAGGCTGGTCTTAATGTAGTGTAGGTGAATAAGGTGATACAATGCCTATTTGTAGGATAAATGGAGTGTGTGTGTGTATACACACACACACACGATATATATATACACACACACATACACACAATATATACACACATCCCCTAGCATAAGAGAGTACTGAATGCAAAATAAAGGGAAAAGGCACCGGGGATGTTGACATGAAATAAATTGCCCAACGTTTTGGGCCCCTGAGAACCTCCACTTGCATGGACAGGGGGGTGATGTATCGGAGCCAATTTGGAGCTAAATTGAGGCAAAGTGTCATTTTCATCTTGCGTCGCCGTGCGATTCGGGCAGTGGCCATGGGAGGAGTTACATGCTGTGCACATAAGATGTAAGTGACAGTGGGGGGAGTTACATGATGGACATTATGAGATGTAAGTGACAGTGGGGGGAGTTACATGATGGACATTATAATGAGATGTAAGTGACAGTGGGAGGAGTTACATGATGGACATTATAATGAGATGTAAGTGACAGTGGGAGGAGTTACATGACACACATTATAATGAGATGTGACAAACTCTGCGTCTCTGCGCTTTACTTTTGTATTTCATTCAAAACAATCCGCCAGTTGGAGGTGGCGGCGAAAACTTTTCTGCCTAACAATTTGCTGGAAGAAACACCCTGATACATTTGACGCGAATACGAGCAGAAAATGGAGCAATGCGTCAAAACAAACGTATTTGCGCTGTCTATCCTGATACATCTCCCCCAATATATTTATTTAAAATCGCCCCTTTTGCCTTCTTGTGTAAATGTCTAGGTGACATGGGGAGAGAGTAGGGAAAGAAGGGGTTAGGAACGCCAGGAGAGAGTAGGGAAAGAAGGGGTTAGGAACGCCAGGAGAGAGTAGGGAAAGAAGGGGTTAGGAACGCCAGGAGAGAGTATGGAAAGATGGGGTTAGGAACGCCAGGAGAGAGTAGGGAAAGATGGGGTTAGGAACGCCAGGAGAGAGTAGTGAAAGATGGGGTTAGGAACGCCAGGAGAGAGTAGGGAAAGATGGGGTTAGGAACACGAGGAGAGAGTAGTGAAAGATGGGGTTAGGAACACCAGGAGAGAGTAGGGAAAGATGGGGTTAGGAACACGAGGAGAGAGTAGTGAAAGATGGGGTTAGGAACACGAGGAGAGAGTAGTGAAAGATGGGGTTAGGAACGCCAGGAGAGAGTAGTGAAAGATGGGGTTAGGAACGCCAGGAGAGAGTAGGGAAAGAAGGGGTTATGAACGCCAGGAGAGAGTAGGGAAAGATGGGGTTAGGAACGCCAGGAGAGAGTAGGGAAAGATGGGGTTAGGAACGCCAGGAGAGTAGGGAAAGATGGGGTTAGGAACGCCAGGAGAGAGTAGGGAAAGATGGGGTTAGGAACGCCAGGAGAGAGTAGGGAAAGATGGGGTTAGGAACGCCAGGAGAGAGTAGGGAAAGATGGGGTTAGGAACGCCAGGAGAGAGTAGGGAAAGATGGGGTTAGGAACGCCAGGAGAGAGTAGTGAAAGATGGGGTTAGGAACGCCAGGAGAGAGTAGGGAAAGATGGGGTTAGGAACGCCAGGAGAGAGTAGTGAAAGATGGGGTTAGGAACGCCAGGAGAGAGTAGTGAAAGATGGGGTTAGGAACGCCAGGAGTAGTGAAAGACGGGGTTAGGAACGTCAGGAGAGAGTAGTGAAAGACGGGGTTAGCAACGCCAGGAGAGAGTAGGGAAAGACGGGGTTAGGAACGCCAGGAGAGAGTAGTGAAAGATGGGGTTAGGAACGCCAGGAGAGAGTAGGGAAAGATGGGGTTAGGAACACGAGGAGAGAGTAGTGAAAGATGGGGTTAGGAACACGAGGAGAGAGTAGTGAAAGAAGGGGTTAGGAACACGAGGAGAGAGTAGTGAAAGATGGGGTTAGGAACGCCAGGAGAGAGTAGTGAAAGATGGGGTTAGGAACACGAGGAGAGAGTAGTGAAAGATGGGGTTAGGAACACGAGGAGAGAGTAGTGAAAGATGGGGTTAGGAACACGAGGAGAGAGTAGTGAAAGATGGGGTTAGGAACGCCAGGAGAGAGTAGTGAAAGATGGGGTTAGGAACGCCAGGAGAGAGTAGGGAAAGAAGGGGTTATGAACGCCAGGAGAGAGTAGGGAAAGATGGGGTTAGGAACGCCAGGAGAGAGTAGGGAAAGATGGGGTTAGGAACGCCAGGAGAGTAGGGAAAGATGGGGTTAGGAACGCCAGGAGAGAGTAGGGAAAGATGGGGTTAGGAACGCCAGGAGAGAGTAGGGAAAGATGGGGTTAGGAACGCCAGGAGAGAGTAGGGAAAGATGGGGTTAGGAACGCCAGGAGAGAGTAGGGAAAGATGGGGTTAGGAACGCCAGGAGAGAGTAGTGAAAGATGGGGTTAGGAACGCCAGGAGAGAGTAGGGAAAGATGGGGTTAGGAACGCCAGGAGAGAGTAGTGAAAGATGGGGTTAGGAACGCCAGGAGAGAGTAGTGAAAGATGGGGTTAGGAACGCCAGGAGTAGTGAAAGACGGGGTTAGGAACGTCAGGAGAGAGTAGTGAAAGACGGGGTTAGCAACGCCAGGAGAGAGTAGGGAAAGACGGGGTTAGGAACGCCAGGAGAGAGTAGTGAAAGATGGGGTTAGGAACGCCAGGAGAGAGTAGGGAAAGATGGGGTTAGGAACACGAGGAGAGAGTAGTGAAAGATGGGGTTAGGAACACGAGGAGAGAGTAGTGAAAGAAGGGGTTAGGAACACGAGGAGAGAGTAGTGAAAGATGGGGTTAGGAACGCCAGGAGAGAGTAGTGAAAGATGGGGTTAGGAACACGAGGAGAGAGTAGTGAAAGATGGGGTTAGGAACACGAGGAGAGAGTAGTGAAAGATGGGGTTAGGAACACGAGGAGAGAGTAGTGAAAGAAGGGGTTAGGAACACGAGGAGAGAGTAGTGAAAGAAGGGGTTAGGAACGCCAGGAGAGAGTAGGGAAAGAAGGGGTTAGGAACGCCAGGAGAGAGTAGTGAAAGATGGGGTTAGGAACACGAGGAGAGAGTAGGGAAAGATGGGGTTAGGAACGCCAGGAGAGAGTAGGGAAAGAAAGGGTTAAGAATGCCAGGAGAGAGTAGGGAAAGATGGGGTTAGGAACGCCAGGAGAGAGTAGGGAAAGATGGGGTTAGGAACGCCAGGAGAGAGTAGGGAAAGATGGGGTTAGGAACGCCAGGAGAGAGTAGGGAAAGATGGGGTTAGGAACGCCAGGAGAGAGTAGGGAAAGAAGGGGTTAGGAACGCCAGGAGAGTAGGGAAAGATGGGGTTAGGAACGCCAGGAGAGAGTAGGGAAAGATGGGGTTAGGAACGCCAGGAGAGAGTAGGGAAAGAAGGGGTTAGGAACGCCAGGAGAGTAGGGAAAGATGGGGTTAGGAACGCCAGGAGAGAGTAGTGAAAGATGGGGTTAGGAACGCCAGGAGAGAGTAGGGAAAGATGGGGTTAGGAACGCCAGGAGAGTAGTGAAAGGGGTTAAGAACACCAGGAGAGAGTAGGGAAAGATGGGGTTAGGAACGCCAGGAGAGAGTAGGGAAAGATGGGGTTAGGAACGCCAGGAGAGAGTAGTGAAAGATGGGGTTAGGAACACGAGGAGAGAGTAGTGAAAGAAGGGGTTAAGAACGCCAGGAGAGAGTAGGGAAAGATGGGGTTAAGAACGCCAGGAGAGAGTAGGGAAAGAAGGGGTTAAGAACACCAGGAGAGAGTAGGGAAAGAAGGGGTTAGGAACGCCAGGAGAGAGTAGTGAAAGTTAACACAGGGGTGCTAAATTCCAGTCTTCAAGCCCCCTCCCCCCGTCCCGAAACAGGTCAGGTTTTCAGGCTATTCAAAGACTGAGCCTCTGAGCTTAAGCAGGGATATCCTGAACCTGACCTGTTGGGGGGGATGGGGGGGGTTGAGACTGGGGTTGAGCTCCCCTGGGTTAACCAATTAAACACAAATCACGTTCATTTTTGGTTTGGTTCTGGTAAGTTTTTAAATTACGTTTCTTTTTTGAAAAGCTTCATTTCAAAGGGGAAGGGCATTTTTTTTTTATTTTAATAGATTTTCAATATCTGCAACTACCAGGTACCCCAAATATACGGGGACATTGGGACAGTTCAAGTAGATGACGTTATGGAAGGTAACCGTTTTATAAATCTTTCATAGTACGGATAAAATGTGACTCTTTGGACAATTCTAATCAGATGGCAGGGACGGGCAGCTGCCGTCTTACACGGGAAATGGGGGGAAGGGAGATGACTCTCACATCGGCTTAATAGAATCCATGTAGAGAGTAGTAACATGAAACAAACCTAATGAAACTATGATTTACGGAGAGGGGCTACAATATAAGACCCATCAAAAAGGCCTATAATAGAGCCAAGGTTACTGATCGTAGCTCATTGCTCTCAAATAATAACGTTAGATCGGAAGAAAAGGTGGTTCGCTTCATGGGGACATTCAACAATCAATGGTCCCAGATCAATAGTAATCTGACCCGTCATTGGCATATCCTCCTTTAGGATGATGATTTACGTCAAGTCTTAAAGTCTAGACCAACTCCTGTAAGTAGGAGAGCGGTGAGTAGTAAGGATAAGCTGGTACACAGCCTCTTCTACCTGGACAAGCTCCTCACCCTTACCACATGCAGCACTTATCACCCAGGTACGTCATCAATCTCCCGGCTGCTTTCATTAGCTGAAGCTTCAGCCGCCACTGGCAGAAATAGGTAGAGCTGAAAATAATAGGTACTTAATATAGAAAACAGGTACAGTACCTGCTAAATAAGTACAGCTGGAGGGTATGTATATCTTTATATAGCACCATCCAGGTACATAGCGCGTCACAGCAGTAATACACGGGACATACGGTAATAATATAACACAGAATGGGAATAAGCGCTTCAGACATAAAAGTAACATTAGGAGGAGTCCCTGCCCCGAAGAGCTTACAATCGAAGTGCTAAGTAGGGAGAATTTACAGAGGCAGTAAGAGGGTGTCCTGGTGGGTGCGTCTGCAAGGGGCCACGGTCAGTGCATGTGAGATCTGTAGTATCCTCCAACGGGGTATAAGATAATAATCCTAATAGTGTATCTGCATGTCTTCTACAGAAGCTGATTCATTCACCCCATTGTCATATGTCATAAAGTGGTTAAACTGCCAACTAGGATTCTGATGTCATCATGATGTCATGATTAGCCAAACCTATACGAGTGGAAAACAACGGTACGAGATACGATTGGAGTTACGCAGAACACAGGGTCAAATAAAAGCGTACTCATTTTTTCACACAAACGTCTCCTTTAAGGCAAGACAGTAAATTCCTTTTCTTAAGACTGGGTAGGGTTAAATATTTGTAATCTCTTGCGGAATTGGTGGTACCCCATGTAAATATGTACTGCACTTAGGAAACCGAAGGAACGCTGAATGTATTAAATAGAATTCCTTCCCCAGCAGGTATATCACATGAAGTGTGAGATAGGGATCACATTCGCTAGCTCTTTGTACCCACTACTGGAAGGGTGCACGCGGGACAAACCCATTCTGCCATTAAAATATCTATATTGATATTATCAGTTGTGTGTATTAAATACATAATAGGAAACACTTTTTTCAAACAATCTGTGGGATTCACACGGGTAAAGAGAGGTTTAAAAGGGGTTTAGATATATCCATGGAGTTTAAGAACATTCCTGACGATCAGTAACTGAGCGAAAATCATCTTTGTTGCTATGAGTCTCCCGGGTCTCCACCAGCACAGAGCGTTAGCGATGGTTACCAATGGCAGAGATGGGCCTTATGTCTTTGTCCTATTTCTGGAGGGTGGCGGACTCTGGTTACTGAAAGGGTAGTGGATACAGCATCCAATGGGACGATGAGGGGTGGGGTGTGGGGGGGGGGGGGGGTTCAGGGCAAAACTCACGCAACTAAACTGAAGCAGATTTAACAAGGATAAAAATCCCATTGGTTTCAATAGGAACATCTTCCCGTGATAAATCTGGTGGTTTTTGTTACCCTCATTTTGCTCTAAAACAGGTTGTATGGGCTGAGCATTTCTTGTCTGTCATTATTCGGGAGTAACAGGCAGTTTTTTACCCCATAGAGGCCCTCTTCTGTATTCTTGAAGAACCCCCCAGTGCTGCCCACTACTGGAGACCGGACACTGGACCCGATGGACCATTTGACCTTATGAATTGTTGAACCGCTTCCAGCTTCACATTGCAAAGCCGATATAACCGGCCCCATACTGATGAGACCCAAAGGGTGAAACAGCTGTCTGTGAGTAGGTTACTGGCTATTCGCTTCCTTAACCCACGCTGTGAGGAAAAGCTGTGTAATGCGGCAGGCAGAAGTTTATAAGAGGTCCCTGTTACAATGGATTTGAAGCAAATGTGACACTGTGCTCATTTGCATGTTATTACCCAGAATCCCTGGCTGTAGTGAAAGCGCTGTATGCTGGGAGACAATGGGGAAGGGCAGGGTGAATGTGAATGTGCTCACAATGTAGGATTTTTATTTAGTGAACATTTGCCCCTGTCTGTCACAGCAGCCAGTCAGCAGTCCAAAGCCCTTTCCCCCCCATATAGCCAAGCACTGCCCTTAAGAACCAATGCTTCTGTCCAGTGGGACCTTCATCAGGTGCGTGACAGTGGTGTGATAACTTGCCCTGATCATATAGTTACCAACAACACCAATGTCAGTTGGCCACTAGGTGGTGTCAGGTTCATCCCTTTCTCAAAGCATTCTGGGAATTGCAGAATGTTTGCGCGATTAAGAAAAGACAGCCATAAAAACAGCACTGATCCAACCACATTCATTTCAATATGGGCCAACGTCAATCGAACTGCTCATAAAACTGCAACACGTATCCCTTAACACCTGCAAACGCTCATTCCAAGCTGTTATTTTTGTTTTTAGTTTTTCGAAGTATTGTTTTCTTTTCTTTACCAGAACCACGGGGATCCTCTGGAGACCCCTCCCTCCCCCATAATCCCACAGTATCCAGGGACCCCTGGTTTCCCCACCGCTGGCACCAAGTATAACAAGTGCTCTTGCTAGATAGCTGCACGGTCAGGAAGCCAATAGAAAAGACGCACCTTCCTCGGGAGTAGATGTTGCAGATTCCTATTGGTGACCCCACCGCCATGTTTGTAGTCTGGCGGACATATTTACCATTTTTTCGTTCACAAAAAAAAGCCAAATATCTCTGGACCCCGGAGCTCATCTATAGCTCCTGACATCCAGGACACCCCCCCCCCCCCCCTGGTTCAGGTAAGGGTAAAAAACATATATGTTCATTTGGAGGGGGGGGTGGGGGGGGGATCTGCTGCTTTTCAGCTGCAGACCAAGCAATATCCTACATGTGTGTTTTTTAATAAATCAGTTCTGTACTATGAGAAAATACTTTTTTTTTTTAACGGCTCTGAATGACATTTTTAATGTATTATAATGTAACAAGCCAGCAACCATTTACAAAGTCACATCCTCTTCCTCTTCTGAAACAGGCTCTGGCGCACCCCTTTTTGAGCACTGCCCTCTCTCTAGCAGTGCACCAATTGTATCTAGTGATCTGGTCACATGATCTTCCCCACAGAACTTTGCATCTTTGGTCCTCTTCTGCTGCACTGACAGCCATTTAAAGAACCCCCGAGCCGAATCTTCGCCGATTGATCCGTTCTCCTGTGATTAGCTAATTACTTATCATTGTGTGCATTGTATTGATGCACATATTAAAGGGGGAAAAAATGTAATTAAAAAAAACAGCAGCTTTAAGAACAAGATAAATGAAATACAATGTAAGTGGATTTTCTATGTGCCTTCAAACATTTGCAAAGTATCTGATTTTCTGGAACATAATGATTTTCCTTTAGGGTTTCATAATTCTGACTATTCCCGTAGGATGGCCGGGGAGTAGATTATGGTGTGTAATTACACACAAACACTTCTTCTTGACAGATGTTAAGTGTCTTCTTATAATGAATGTAATATTATAGGGATGCCCTTGTCAGTTTAGTATCATTAAAATACATTACCTTTCCATCAACTGCATCGAAGTAATCCAAGGATAAATAATGGATTACATTGGCATTAATGAAAGCAATTAAAGCGCACATCTGCAATTTATGTTTAACACTGTCAGACACTATCACTTATTAGTACCACCGGGCAATATCTACTAAGTGCTGCTTAGAGTAGCCAGGCGGCTTCTCCAAATATACTGGACACAATGGTGAAAAGTGTGACGCTCTTGAGACACACACACACCTCTCTCCGCTCCATGCTGTTTCCTCCTCCTTGGCCCCACCCCCAGGCTTCTGACTCCTCCTCCTGATTGGCTGCTGCTGTGTATTGCAGCCAATCAGGATGGAGGAAGCTGAGCAGCCCCTAGCAACAGCCCCTAGCAACAACCCTGCTCTCCCTGCCCAGGGAAATCCCGTGGCCCCCCAAGCCAGTCAGGTCACTGTGTCCAGAGAGGTAATACCGGTATACACATACACGCACAGAGAGGTAATACCGGTATACACATACACGTCCAGAGAGGTTATACAGGTATACACGCCCACAGAGGTAATACCGGTATACACATACACGCCCAGAGAGGTTATACCGGTATACACATACACGCACAGAGAGGTAATACCGGTGTACACGCCCAGAGAGGTAATACCGGTATACACATACACTCATAGAGAGGTAATACCGGTATACACATACACGCCCAGAGAGGTAATACCGGTATACACATACATGCCCAGAGAGGTAATACCGGTATACACATACACGCCCAGAGAGGTAATACCGGTATACACATACACACCCAGAGAGGTAATACCGGTATACACATACACGCACAGAGAGGTAATACCGGTATACACATACACGTCCAGAGAGGTTATACCGGTATACACGCCCACAGAGGTAATACCGGTATACACATACACGCCCAGAGAGGTTATACCGGTATACACATACACGCACAGAGAGGTAATACCGGTGTACACGCCCAGAGAGGTAATACCGGTATACACATACACTCCCAGAGAGGTAATACCGGTATACACATACACGCCCAGAGAGGTAATACCGGTATACACATACATGCCCAGAGAGGTAATACCGGTGTACACGCCCAGAGAGGTAATACCGGTATACACATACACTCATAGAGAGGTAATACCGGTATACACATACACGCCCAGAGAGGTAATACCGGTATACACATACATGCCCAGAGAGGTAATACCGGTATACACATACACGCCCAGAGAGGTAATACCGGTATACACATACACACCCAGAGAGGTAATACCGGTATACACATACACGCACAGAGAGGTAATACCGGTATACACATACACGTCCAGAGAGGTTATACCGGTATACACGCCCACAGAGGTAATACCGGTATACACATACACGCCCAGAGAGGTTATACCGGTATACACATACACGCACAGAGAGGTAATACCGGTGTACACGCCCAGAGAGGTAATACCGGTATACACATACACTCCCAGAGAGGTAATACCGGTATACACATACACGCCCAGAGAGGTAATACCGGTATACACATACATGCCCAGAGAGGTAATACCGGTATACACATACACGCCCAGAGAGGTAATACCGGTATACACATACATGCCCAGAGAGGTAATACCGATATACACATACACGCCCAGAGAGGTAATACCGGTATACACATACACGCACAGAGAGGTAATACCGGTGTACACGCCCAGAGAGGTAATACCGGTATACACATACACTCCCAGAGAGGTAATACCGGTATACACATACACGCCCAGAGAGGTAATACCGGTATACACATACATGCCCAGAGAGGTAATACCGGTATACACATACACGCCCAGAGAGGTAATACCGGTATACACATACACACCCAGAGAGGTAATACCGGTATACACATACACGCACAGAGAGGTAATACCGGTATACACATACACGTCCAGAGAGGTTATACCGGTATACACGCCCACAGAGGTAATACCGGTATACACATACACGCCCAGAGAGGTTATACCGGTATACACATACACGCACAGAGAGGTAATACCGGTGTACACGCCCAGAGAGGTAATACCGGTATACACATACACTCCCAGAGAGGTAATACCGGTATACACATACACGCCCAGAGAGGTAATACCGGTATACACATACATGCCCAGAGAGGTAATACCGGTATACACATACACGCCCAGAGAGGTAATACCGGTATACACATACACACCCAGAGAGGTAATACCGGTATACACATACACGCCCAGAGAGGTAATACCGGTATACACATACATGCCCAGAGAGGTAATACCGATATACACATACACGCCCAGAGAGGTAATACCGGTATACACATACACGCCCAGAGAGGTAATACCGGTATACGCATCCACGCCCAGAGAGGTAATACCGGTATACACATACATGCCCAGAGAGGTAATACCCGGTATACACATACACGCCAAGAGAGGTAATACCGGTATACACATACACGCCCAGAGAGGTAATACCGGTATACACATACACGCCCAGAGAGGTAATACCGGTATACACATACATGCCCAGAGAGGTAATACCGATATACACATACACGCCCAGAGAGGTAATACCGGTATACACATACACGCCCAGAGAGGTAATACCGGTATACGCATCCACGCCCAGAGAGGTAATACCGGTATACACATACACGCCCAGAGAGGTAATACCCGGTATACACATACACGCCAAGAGAGGTAATACCGGTATACACATACACGCCCAGAGAGGTAATACCGGTATACACATACACGCCCAGAGAGGTAATACCGGTATACACATACACGCCCAGAGAGGTAATACCGGTATACACATACACTCCCAGAGAGGTAATACCGGTATACACATACACTCCCAGAGAGGTAATACCGGTATACACATACACTCCCAGAGAGGTAATACCGGTATACACATACACGCCCAGAGAGGTAATACCGGTATACACATACACGCCAAGAGAGGTAATACCGGTATACACATACACGCAGAGAGAGGTAATACCGGTATACACATACACGCCCAGAGAGGTAATACCGGTATACACATACACGCCCAGAGAGGTAATACCGGTATACACATACACTCCCAGAGAGGTAATACCGGTATACGCATACACGCCCAGAGAGGTAATACCGATATACACATACACGCCCAGAGAGGTAATACCGGTATACACATACACTCCCAGAGAGGTAATACCGGTATACGCATACACGCCCAGAGAGGTAATACCGGTATACACATACACGCAAAGAGAGGTAATACCGGTATACACATACACTCCCAGAGAGGTAATACCAGTACACACATACACGCCCATAGAAGTAATACCGGTATACACATACACGCCCAGAGAGGTAATACCGGTATACACATACACGCACAGCGATGTAATACCGGTATACACATACACGCCCAGAGAGGTAATACCGGTATACACATACACGCCCAGAGAGGTAATACCGGTATACACATACACGCCCAGAGAGGTAATACCGGTATACACATACACGCCCAGAGAGGTAATGCCCGGCACACCGGTCACGACCCCCCCCCCCCCAGCACAACAACCTCCCCAGCGCACCGATCCCGATTCCCCCCGCCAACGATCCTTACCCCCCAGCACACCGATTCCCCCACCCCAGCACACCGATTTCCCCGCCCCAGCACACTGATCTCCCCCCAGCACACCGATCCCCCGCCCCAGAACACTGATCTCCCCCCAGCACACCGATCCCCCGCCCCAGCACACTGATCCCCGCCCCAGCACACTGATCTCCCCCCAGCACACCGATCCCCCGCCCCAGCACACCGATCCCCCGCCCCAGAACACCGATCCCCCGCCCCAGAACACCGATCCCCGGCCCCAGAACACCGATCCCCCGCCCCAGCACACCGATCCCCCGCCCCAGCACACACCGATCCCCCGCCCCAGCACACACCGATCCCCCGCCCCAGCACACCGATCCCCCGCCCCAGCACACCGATTCCTCCCCCAGCACACCGATCCCCCCCCAGCACACCGATCCCCCGCCCCAGCACACCGATCCCCCGCCCCAGCACAGAGATCCCCCGCCCCAGCACACCGATCCCCCGCCCCAGCACACCGATCCCCCGCCCCAGCACACCGATCCCCCGCCCCAGCACACCGATCCCCCGCCCCAGCACACCGATCCCCCGCCCCAGCACACCGATCCCCCGCCCCAGCACACCGATCCCCCCCCAGCACACCGATCCCCCATCCCCCGCCCCAGCACACCGATCCCCCCCAGCACACCGATCTCCCGCCCCAGAACACCGATCCCCCGCCCCAGAACACAGATCCCCCGCCCCAGCACACCGATCCCCCGCCCCAGCACACACCGATCCCCGCCCCAGCACACCGATCCCCCGCCCCAGCACACCGATTCCTCCCCCAGCACACCGATCCCCCCCCCAGCACACCGACCCCCCCCCCAGCACACCGATCCCCCGCCCCAGCTCACCGATCCCCCGCCCCAGCACAGAGATCCCCCGCCCCAGCACACCGATCCCCCGCCCCAGCACACCGATCCCCCGCCCCAGCACACCGATCCCCCGCCCCAGCACACCGATCCCCCATCCCAGCACACCGATCCCCCCCAGCACACCGATCCCCCGCCCCAGAACACCGATCCCCCGCCCCAGCACACCGATCCCCCGCCCCAGCACACCGATCCCCCGCCCCAGCACACCGATCCCCCCCCAGCACACCGATCCCCCATCCCCCGCCCCAGCACACCGATCCCCCGCCCCAGCACACCGATCCCCCGCCCCAGCACACCGATCCCCCGCCCCAGCACACCGATCCCCCGCCCCAGCACACCGATCCCCCGCCCCAGCACACCGATCCCCCGCCCCAGCACACCGATCCCCCGCCCCAGCACACCAATCCCCCGCCCCAGAACACCGATCCCCCGCCCCAGAACACCGATCCCCCGCCCCAGCACACCGATCCCCCGCCCCAGCACACCGATCCCCCGCCCCAGCACACACCGATCCCCCGCCCCAGCACACCGATCCCCCGCCCCAGCACACCGATCCCCCACCCCAGCACACACCGATCCCCCACCCCAGCATACTTCGATCCCCCGCCCCAACACACCGATCCCCCGCCCCAGCACACACCGATCCCCCGCCCCAGCACACCGATCCCCCGCCCCAGCACACCGATTCCTCCCCCAGCACACCGATCCCCCCCCCAGCACACCGATCCCCCCCCCAGCACACCGATCCCCCGCCCCAGCTCACCGATCCCCCGCCCCAGCACAGAGATCCCCCGCCCCAGCACACCGATCCCCCGCCCCAGCACACCGATCCCCCGCCCCAGCACACCGATCCCCCCCAGCACACCGATCCCCCATCCCAGCACACCGATCCCCCCCAGCACACCGATCCCCCGCCCCAGAACACCGATCCCCCGCCCCAGCACACCGATCCCCCGCCCCAGCACACCGATCCCCCGCCCCAGCACACCGATCCCCCCCCAGCACACCGATCCCCCATCCCCCGCCCCAGCACACCGATCCCCCGCCCCAGCACACCGATCCCCCGCCCCAGCACACCGATCCCCCGCCCCAACACACCGATCCCCCGCCCCAGCACACCGATCCCCCGCCCCAGCACACCGATCCCCCGCCCCAGCACACCGATCCCCCGCCCCAGCACACCGATCCCCCGCCCCAGCACACCGATCCCCCGCCCCAGCACACCGATCCCCTGCCCCAGCACACCGATCCCCCGCCCCAGCACACCGATCCCCCGCCCCCAGCACACCAATCTCCCCCAACACAAAAAAATTAAATAAACACTGAAAAACTGTAATCTTTAATTATAATGTACTGAGCTCTTGAAAAGTCCCACACACTTCGTGTGTAATGTCGATATACTTCAAGGTGACCGGTCACTATATCATACTATCATTTCATCGTGGGAGAATTCTCAAATTGGTACATTATAAGCCCGGGAGCCTCAAATAGTTCTCTAAAAGGGGCCAGATCAGAACACATTTAGGAGTAGAAAGGCCACAAGCTTATTGCAATGTCATTTTAGATACATTTATAGACTGTAAAATGACTACATTGCAACATTTTGCCAGTACGTATAACACCCGTAAAAATATATTTACATGGCCGTAACGTATTGAACTTACAAGCGAGATTCAGGGCGAATAACTGCACTTAGCTGCCTAGGCAACTCGTATGAAATTAGCAGGGGCAGAGTAAGGGCCCCACGAAGATCCTCCGTAGGCCGCGCCAGTCGCTCGGGCGCCGTTTGCACAGCCCGGTTATATGGCATTGCAACGTACGGCAAGTCTACACTTCTCCGAAGAAAATATCTCTACTAGAACTTCCCCCGACTATTTATAAGACACAGGCTCTCTAATAGATGCGTGGCATGATGAATGGGGGTCACGTTGGAAAACTGCACTGTTAATTCCCACCGTCAGCTCACTTTGGTTGTGCAAGAGTCATCGTTTTACGATATATATTGCACTGAAGGAATTTACAGAGCGGCAGCTGCTGGTGCATTTTCTGAACCATAAAATATGAGCGTGGAACAGCTGACGGGTGGAGCTGCACTGTTATGATGCCAAATAGTTTAGGGCAGAGAATAACCTTCGCGCAGTAACGGATTTCGGTTATTTTTCCTGTGTTTTCCATTTACAGCGAAAGGAAAAAGTCAGGACGCAGAAGTATTGCATGGGCCAAAGGCGAGGAATCTGCGGAAGGCGACGCGGCGCTTCCCCGCGATTGGTAGAAACTCAAATGTTTCCGTTCTAAAAATATTCAAGACCCTTCAAGGGGAATTTCTGGGATAGAAAAAGATAATGGTGCAGAGCAATACACAAGATACTTTCTGGTCAAAATATTATTGTTTTATCTTTTCTATCACCAGACACAAATTAAGTAGTGGTGAGTAAAAAAGTGACAAAAACCCCAACCGCACAGTGTGCAGCAAACAAAGCCCCACGTGTGAGCGCACTCGCACGTCTCGGACAGGTCTGCAACCCTGCCCTTCCCTATTATCTCTTAGCATGCACTGCATCCACTGCAGCCAGGGATTCTGGGTAAGGGCATGCAAATGAGCCCTCACAGTGTGTCACCTTTTGCTTCCTGTCCATTTTAACATGGATCCCTTTAAGCTTGTCTTGTTCTCTTTCTATTTTAGAGCATAAATATTGTATAAACCTTTCTAATAATAACAATAGATCCCAGGATCTCTGTGCGTTTCTTTTCCGGTGTAGAATTCCTTCATGTCCGGCAAAGTACCACTACTGTTTATTTTAAGTGACTTTAACCGCTGGCTCAAGCAGTCGTATCGCCCATAAAATCGTTACCATTATTATTAATTACCATTTTCTCTTATTATTCACTCAACAACATGTCCTGCCGCTAATTGCAATGGGATCAGAAAGCGCTGACAATGAAATATCAAACACTTACACTGGTTCAGTAGGTGAGGAGAACCCTGGGGCAAGGAGCTTACACTCTATGTCTTAGTCCTCCATTATCTCAGTAGATGGAGTTTGTCTCATCCACAACATTTCTTTCTAAAGAACAAGTGGCTGGAATCAGCCGGCCTTGGGGCCAGGCGGTTGGCTCAGGCTCCCACGCTCCCTCCTCCTGTCGCCGCTGGGACCTAAATTTTGCCGGAGAGGGGAGAGGTTTGAGGAGGGAGCTGGGGAGTCACTGAGCTGGGGAGTCACTGAACCGGTGCAGGACCGCACCGCTGCTCACCCCAAGGTAGGGATGGGAGAGGGGGGAATGTGTATGTGTGTCTATAGCTGGGGGAGGTGTGTGTAGCTGGGGGAGGTGTGTGTAGCTGGGGGAGGTGTATATGTGTCTATAGCTGGGGGAGGTGTATGTGTGTCTATAGCTGGGGGAGGTGTATGTGTGTCTATAGCTGGGGGAGGTGCATGTGTGTAGCTGGGGGAGGTGTATGTGTGTAGCTGGGGGAGGTGTATGTGTGTAGCTGGGGGAGGTGCATGTGTGTAGCTGGGGGAGGTGTATGTGTGTCTATAGCTGGGGGAGGTGTATGTGTGTAGCTGGGGGAGGTGCATGTGTGTAGCTGGGGGAGGTGTGTGTGTGTCTATAGCTGGGGGAGGTGTATGTGTGTAGCTGGGGGAGGTGCATGTGTGTAGCTGGGGGAGGTGCATGTGTGTAGCTGGGGGAGGTGTATGTGTGTAGCTGGGGGAGGTGCATGTGTGTAGCTGGGGGAGGTGCATGTGTGTAGCTGGGGGAGGTGTATGTGTGTCTATAGCTGGGGGAGGTGTGTGTAGCTGGGGGAGGTGCATGTGTGTAGCTGGGGGAGGTGTGTGTAGCTGGGGGAGGTGCATGTGTGTAGCTGGGGGAGGTGTATGTGTGTCTATAGCTGGGGGAGGTGTGTGTAGCTGGGGGAGGTGCATGTGTGTTGCTGGGGGAGGTGCATGTGTGTAGCTGGGGGAGGTGTATGTGTGTAGCTGGGGGAGTTGCATGTGTGTAGCTGGGGGAGGTGCATGTGTGTAGCTGGGGGAGGTGCATGTGTGTCTATAGCTGGGGGAGGTGCATGTGTGTAGCTGGGGGAGGTGCATGTGTGTAGCTGGGGGAGGTGCAAGTGTGTAGCTGGGGGAGGTGCATGTGTGTAGCTGGGGGAGGTGCATGTGTGTAGCTGGGGGAGGTGCATGTGTGTAGCTGGGGGAGGTGCATGTGTGTAGCTGGGGGAGGTGCATGTGTGTAGCTGGGGGAGGTGTATGTGTGTCTATAGCTGGGGGAGGTGTATGTGTGTAGCTGGGGGAGGTGCATGTGTGTAGCTGGGGGAGGTGCATGTGTGTAGCTGGGGGAGATGCATGTGTGTAGCTGGGGGAGGTGTATGTGTGTAGCTGGGGGAGGTGCATGTGTGTAGCTGGGGGAGGTGCATGTGTGTAGCTGGGGGAGGTGCATGTGTGTAGCTGGGGGAGGTGCATGTGTGTAGCTGGGGGAGGTGCATGTGTGTAGCTGGGGGAGGTGCATGTGTGTAGCTGGGGGAGATGCATGTGTGTAGCTGGGGGAGGTGCATGTGTGTAGCTGGGGGAGGTGCATGTGTGTAGCTGGGGGAGATGCATGTGTGTAGCTGGGGGAGGTGCATGTGTGTAGCTGGGGGAGGTGTATGTGTGTAGCTGGGGGAGATGCATGTGTGTAGCTGGGGGAGGTGCATGTGTGTAGCTGGGGGAGATGCATGTGTGTAGCTGGGGGAGGTGCATGTGTGTAGCTGGGGGAGGTGCATGTGTGTAGCTGGGGGAGGTGCATGTATGTAGCTTGGGGAGGTGCATGTGTGTAGCTGGGGGAGGTGTATGTGTGTCTATAGCTGGGGGAGGTGTATGTGTGTCTATAGCTGGGGGAGGTGTATGTGTGTAGCTGGGGGAGGTGTATGTGTGTAGCTGGGGGAGATGCATGTGTGTAGCTGGGGGAGGTGCATGTGTGTAGCTGGGGGAGGTGCATGTGTGTAGTTGGGGGAGGTGCATGTGTGTAGCTGGGGGAGGTGCATGTGTGTAGCTGGGGAGGTGTATGTGTGTAGCTGGGGGAGGTGCATGTGTGTAGCTGGGGGAGGTGTATGTGTGTCTATAGCTGGGGGAGGTGTATGTGTGTAGCTGGGGGAGGTGCATGTGTGTAGCTGGGGGAGGTGTATGTGTGTAGCTGGGGGAGATGCATGTGTGTAGCTGGGGGAGGTGCATGTGTGTAGCTGGGGGAGGTGCATGTGTGTAGCTGGGGGAGGTGCATGTGTGTAGCTTGGGGAGGTGCATGTGTGTAGCTGGGGGAGGTGCATGTGTGTAGCTGGGGGAGGTGCATGTGTGTAGCTGGGGGAGGTGCATGTGTGTAGCTGGGGGAGGTGTATGTGTGTCTATAGCTGGGGGAGGTGTATGTGTGTAGCTGGGGGAGGTGCATGTGTGTAGCTGGGGGAGGTGTATGTGTGTCTATAGCTGGGGGAGGTGTATGTGTGTCTATAGCTGGGGGAGATGCATGTGTGTAGCTGGGGGAGGTGCATGTGTGTAGCTGGGGGAGGTGTATGTGTGTAGCTGGGGGAGGTGCATGTGTGTAGCTGGGGGAGGTGCATGTGTGTAGCTGGGGGAGGTGTATGTGTGTAGCTGGGGGAGGTGTATGTGTGTAGCTGGGGGAGGTGTATGTGTGTAGCTGGGGGAGGTGCATGTGTGTAGCTGGGGGAGGTGCATGTGTGTAGTTGGGGGAGGTGCATGTGTGTAGCTGGGGGAGGTGCATGTGTGTAGCTGGGGGAGGTGCATGTGTGTAGCTGGGGGAGGTGTATGTGTGTAGCTGGGGGAGGTGCATGTGTGTAGCTGGGGGAGGTGTATGTGTGTAGCTGGGGGAGGTGCATGTGTGTAGCTGGGGGAGGTGCATGTGTGTAGCTGGGGGAGGTGCATGTGTGTAGCTGGGGGAGGTGTATGTGTGTAGCTGGGGGAGGTGTATGTGTGTAGCTGGGGGAGGTGCATGTGTGTCGCTGGGGGAGGTGCATGTGTGTCGCTGGGGGAGGTGTATGTGTGTAGCTGGGGGAGGTGTATGTGTGTAGCTGGGGGAGGTGCATGTGTGTAGCTGGGGGAGGTGCATGTGTGTTGCTGGGGGAGGTGTATGTGTGTAGCTGGGGGAGGTGTATGTGTGTAGCTGGGGGAGGTGCATGTGTGTAGCTGGGGGAGGTGCATGTGTGTAGCTGGGGGAGGTGCATGTGTGTCGCTGGGGGAGGTGTATGTGTGTAGCTGGGGGAGGTGTATGTGTGTCTATAGCTGGGGGAGGTGTATGTGTGTCTATAGCTGGGGGAGGTGCATGTGTGTAGCTGGGGGAGGTGTATGTGTGTAGCTGGGGGAGGTGCATGTGTGTAGCTGGGGGAGGTGCATGTGTGTCGCTGGGGGAGGTGTATGTGTGTAGCTGGGGGAGGTGTATGTGTGTAGCTGGGGGAGGTGCATGTGTGTCGCTGGGGGAGGTGCATGTGTGTCGCTGGGGGAGGTGCATGTGTGTCGCTGGGGGAGGTGTATGTGTGTAGCTGGGGGAGGTGTATGTGTGTAGCTGGGGGAGGTGCATGTGTGTCGCTGGGGGAGGTGTATGTGTGTAGCTGGGGGAGGTGTATGTGTGTAGCTGGGGGAGGTGTATGTGTGTAGCTGGGGGAGGTGCATGTATGAGCCTCAGGTGGGATATTACCTTGGGCAGAGCGCCCTTCTGTCACGTTCTGCGGTGACGTCATGACACTGCAGGAGGAGGGGCCCCGCCACAGGTAAGGCCGGCCCTGGCTCCGGTTATCAATAACATGGTAATTGGAGAGGGAAGGGTAAGTGTACTGGCTACTTCTATGGAAAAGTCGCCACACATCTCTTATTGTGCCCTTCATGGCATCCACGTGTCCCATTTCTCCGCCGTGACATTCAATAAGCACCTTTCAGCTTATATGTTCCTTCAGGGCACTGTTAACTAAAACTGCTTCTCTTTGGCTCACTCCATAATCCACATTACTCCAGTTTTCAGTTATCATCATGGATCTCAACCTCCAAACGGTAACCTTCATCAGCAGGAAATCCATATATTTTCTGCTGAAAGATTACACCATTAATCTCCTCAGCACCGAGAAGTAGAAAAGTTTCACATTAAATATCACCAGCCTTACAGGCCTAGGGTCCTGTTCTATATCCGCCGATGTGGCAGTTCGGGCTGTTTTGGGCCAAAAATCCCCAATTACAGAACTTCAACTGGGATTTTCAGGCAGAAATGGTGGGATTGAATGACCCCCTTAGATTCTGAAGGTTACTGACGCTATCTCCACGTACATTGTCCGTTTCATCCTACATCCATTATTTTATTTCAGCATAATAAATAAACTGTTGGTGGTTGTTAGAAGTACAGCCAAGGTATACTCGCAGCAGTTGATGTTTTTTCTGTGCTAGATCTTGAAGGGGAAAAAAAAGGGACTTTCTTTACCCAAATGACAGATACGAGGGTCACAGACAGATCCTGTGCGCCTTTGCATGTGAGCGTTTTTGTTTTTAGATATTACTTATGTGATTGTTCAGCGGCACAGTATAGTGATAAAGTGAAAACAGGCGCAAACAGATAAAGGGTGATCACTAAAAATAAAGTGAAAAAATATATACATCTTATAATAAGTGAAACATTGATGTGAAAATATAAAAAGTGTATACAATTTCACCCCCTGCTCAGACACACTGGGAGGGGTAGTCTTCACTCGTCCCCAATGGTAACAGTAGTAGACACGGAATCCAGGGGGAGCATAGGGAAGAAACAAAATAAAACTGCTCTGCAACATAAACTCCCACTCAACGCTTTGTTGCGGAGCAGTCTGGAGAGGACTCACGGAAGGTCCAGTCCCCATCAACAGACGAAACCGGATCTGACGTCAGACGCCGAGCCGTGCGGTGACGCAGTTGAGCAGAGGCAGAGACGGATGAGTGCGGAGAGTTGCGGGATGGTGAGCCAGCTGGCTGCTGATATCCTCTCATACACTTATTAAGTGTGACATGCCCGATTGTATTCTTTATATTGTGAGTGCATTATTTACTTAGATAACTCGTTTTATACCTTGGTTGATCTGCGCTATGCAAGTTTGTTCTCTCTCTTTTATCTGGAACTTATACTCCTGAGCACCTGAACCACCCTGATGATTGCTACACTACACATCCACCAGTGACTGATTGTCAAGCCTGCTGTTTTGACTCTTACATCTTGTAAGTAGCCATTCTACAGGAGCCAAGATTTTGGAAACTCATTTTCCCCATTCATAATTCCACTGCACTTAGATGTGTTTTATTTTGTTTCTTCCCTATGCTCCCCCTGGATTCCGTGTCCACTATTGTTCAGCAGCACGCCAATGCAAATATATGATTTGAACAACGCTGGAGCACCTGTGCCCTTTGCAATAGTGAAACCCAGGGCCCCGGATGGGGGAAAGGAAGAGACGGGACAAGTGTCCCAGCTGCTACCTTGTCCCACGCCAGGCCTCTCTCTCCAACTGTTGCGCGCCAGAAGCTGAGCCTGACTTCCCGGTGTGTCCAGCGTGCAACGGTTGGAGAGAGAGGCCCGGCAAGTGCCACAGCTGGAGAGAGCCGGGGCCCAGCGGCAGCAACCAGAGGTAAGTGTATTTGGGGTGGGGGTAAGAGTATTGGGGGTGAGGGGGTGGTAAGTGAATTTGTGGGGTTGGTAAGTATTGGGGGTGGGGGGTGGTAAGTGTATTTGTGGGCTTGGTAAGTATTGGGGGTGGGAGGGTGGTAAGTGTATTGGGGTGGGGGTAAATATATTTGGGAGGGTGAGGGGAGTGATTTTGATTTTCAGATAGACGGTACTTTGAAATGATTGGAAGTCGTAGACGTACGAATAAGGATGGAGGGGCTCAGTGAGTAAAAACACCGGCTCTGAGTGTCAATCTGGAACCTGGTTCAATTCCCCGTGTCAGCTCCTTGTCACATTGGGCACGTCACTTTATCTCTTTGTGCCTCAGGCACCAAAACAGATTGTGAGCTCTGCAGGGCAGGGACTGTGTCTGTAACAATCCAATATAGTGCACGGTAAGCAGCATTGTATATCGGGTTTTTACAAATGCTGCTTAGAACTCACTATACTGTATCTTTTTGCTGTGTATTTAAGGATTGTTCTCTTGCTGGGGATGGAGGAAGCATGTGCTTAAGAGGAGTAGCAGCTCCCAAGAATAATCGGATCAGCCCAACTGGAAGGTCCTTTGCAAACGCCTGATTCAATGTGCATAGAGGAAGTATGCAGTACACGGTACCGGCATACTGACTGCAGAAAGTACAGTATGGTGTATTCCTAGCAGGGGCCCACTAGAGATGGGGCATTACTGACGCTATGCAGGAGATTGCCAATCTAACCAATACTAATGGAAAGAAGCATAAGTACCTCCCCAGCGTAGGAGTGAGAGCTGCCAGGGGAAGAAGCACAGAGTAACTTTATGATTTGCCACCAGTTCATGTGTAATGGGAAGTTTCTCTTTGTACTGTATGGCGAGCCATATAAACGGATGTGTATAAAGCTCATTGTGTACTACTGTATAATAGTTCCTGGCACCCATCCTTATTCTATCTGCATATCCACACCCAGCCTGCACTGACCCAGCACCCTGACCAGGTCTGAGAGACTGAGCCCAGCCTGCACTGACCCAGCACCCTGACCAGGTCTGAGAGACTGAGCCCAGCCTGCACCGACCCAGCACCCTGACCAGGTCTGAAAGACTGAACCCAGCCTGCACCCAGCACCCTGACCAGGTCTGAGAGACTGAGCCCAGCCTGCACCCTATGAGAGTAGGGTTGCCAGGTGGCTTGTCCAAAAATACTGGACACAATGGTGAAAGGTGCGACGCGCGAGAGAATCGTTGGTGGGGAAGAATGTTATTTATAAATGACCTGACTGTTATGTCATTTTTTCTAAATTTCACTCCAAGTGTTCACCAATTTATATTCTATTTCGTAAAAAAAATCTGGGGAGGGGTCTTGGGAGGGAGCGCCCTTCCGAGGATTGTTTTAGGAAATAGAATATGAAATAGTGCAAATTGGTGCAAATTGGTGCATGATTGGTGTGAAATTTAGAACAAATAACGTAATGGTCAGATCATTTATAAATAACTGACCTGCAGTCATACTGTACATGGCGAGCAATACTGATCTTACTGCTCCCCCAAATTCCAAGATTGTTGCACCCCCTCCTCATCCTCTCTCTCCCTCCATGTCCTCTCACCCCCTCCCTTCATCTTCTCTCATCCCACCCATCCCCTCTCCCTTCATCCTTTCACCCCCCCCTTCAGCCTCTCACCCCCCCCTTCATCCTCTCACCCCCCCCCCCCCCATCCCTGTAATCAGTACAGTAGCTTTCAAATTTAGACTTCAAAATCCAGCTTTAAATTACATATTAAATCATGCCATTGGATAAGTAACCTGCTCTGCCTTCTTGGGGATGATCTGTAGGTAAGAGTGCTGCAGAGATTGCAATGCTGCTGTGATGATCAGTAAGTACGGGTGCTGCAGAGATTGCAATGCTGCTGGGATGAGAGCTGAGTTATGGAGCCTTTCTGGGAATTTACAATGGGGGTTATTTTTAATAGATCTTGAAAATGGGACGACTGTTCGGATAGTAAAAGAAAAGTAAGGCTACGTCCATAGTAGGGGAAGCCGCGCTGAGCCTCCGCGCTGAGCCCCTGCACCCTCAATGAGGATGTCTTTAGAGGGGGCTCACGAGAACGTCCGCATGCGTGCTGAGGCGTTGGGATTTTCAGCCGACAGCAGAGCCTGTTTCTCAGCTCGCTGTCGGCTGAAAACCTCCAATCACAGCAAAACAGCGTCAACGTCACGGTGCCATGACGTCGGCGCCGTGACGTTGACATCGTTGCTTTGCGGGCTATTGGCCCAGCGACGTCACTTCCCCGCCCCCCATCAGCGCGAAGGAGCGCGGGCTGAGGCTCTATGGACGCAGTCTAAGGGTGAGTGAGCAATTAAACAAAGTTGCCAGTACTTTATGTACTGTCTGTCACCACACACAAACAGACAGACAGACAGACAGACAGACACACACACACACACACACACACTGAGACATATACACACACACACCTATACACACACACTGAGATACACACACACTCAAACACACACTGAGGCACACACATATACAGGCAGGACACAGGACACAGACAGAAAGACATACACACACAGAGACATACACACACACAGGCACACAGACACAGACAGGCACACACAGGCAGGACACTGAGACACATACAGGCAGGACACAGACACATACAGACAGGACACTGAGACACACACAGGACACACACACAGGCAGGACACTGACACATACAGACAGGACACTGAGACACACACATACAGACAGGACACTGAGACACACACAGGACACACACACAGGACACACACAGGCAGGACACAGACACAAACACACACACACACACTGAGACACACAGGCAGGAAACTGAGACACACACACACAGGCAGGACACTGAGACACACAGGCAGGACACTGAGACACACACACACACACACACACACACACACACACACACACACACACTGAGATACACACACAGGCAGGACACTGAGACACACACAGGCAGGACACTGAGACACACACACACACACACACACACACACACACACACTGAGATACACACACACACAGGCAGGACACTGAGACACACACACACACACACTGAGATACACACACACACAGGCAGGACACTGAGACACACACACACACACACTGAGACACACAGACAGGACACACACATACAGACAGGACACACACATACAGACAGGACACACACACTGAGACACACAGGACACACACACACAGGACACACACACATACAGACAGGCCACACACACATTGAGACACACAGACACACAGACAGGCAGGACACACACACACATACAAACAGGACACACACAGGACACACACACATACAGACAGCACACACACATACAGACAGGACACACACACACAGGCAGGACACACACACACATACAGACAGGACACAGACACACACACACTGAGACACACAGACACACACAGGCAGGACACACACATACAGACAGGACACACACACAAACAGACACACACACACTGAGACACACACACACACACACACACACAGGCAGGACACTGACACACACACACACACACACACACACACACACACACACACACACACACACACACACACACCCTCACCCACCCTCACCCTCACCCTCACCCTCACCTCTCTGCTGCATGCTTTTCCTCCGCTCTTTGGCCCCACCCCCCAGGCTCCTGCCACCTCCTGATTGGCTGAATTACACAGCAGCCACCAATCAGAAGCTGCCCAGCCCCCTAGCAGCAGCAGCCCTGCTCTATCCCATGTCCGGTATTATCTCTCATATTTTACCGGACAGGGAACCAAATACCGGCCAATACCGGACACCTGGCAACCCTATATGAGAGACTGAGCCCAGCCTGCACTGACCCAGCACCCTGACCAGGTATGAGAGACTGAGCCCAGCCTGCACTGACCCAGCAGCCTGACCAGGTCTGAGAGACTGAGCCCAGCCTGCACTGACCCTGCACCCTGACCAGGTCTGAGAGACTGAGCCCAGCCTGCACTGACCCAGCACCCTGACCAGGTCTGAGAGACTGAACCCAGCCTGCACCGACCCAGCACCCTGACCAGGTCTGAAAGACTGAACCCAGCCTGCACCCAGCACCCTGACCAGGTCTGAGAGACTGAGCCCAGCCTGCACTGACCCTGCACCCTGACCAGGTCTGAGAGACTGAGCCCAGTCTGCACTGACCCAGCACCCTGACATGGTATAAGAGACTGAGCCCAGCCTGCACTGACCCAGCACCCTGACCAGGTCTGAGAGACTGAGCCCAGCCTGCACTGACCCTGCACCCTGACCAGGTCTGAGAGACTGAGCCCAGCCTGCACTGACCCTGCACCCTGACCAGGTCTGAGAGACTGAGCCCAGCCTGCACTGACCCAGCACCCTGACCAGGTCTGAGAGACTGAGCCCAGTCTGCACTGACCCAGCACCCTGACATGGTATGAGAGACTGAGCCCAGCCCGCACTGACCCTGCACCCTGACCAGGTCTGAGAGACTGAGCCCAGCCTGCACTGACCCAGCACCCTGACCAGGTCTGAGAGACTGAGCCCAGCCTGCACTGACCCTGCACCCTGACCAGGTCTGAGAGACTGAGCCCAGCCTGCACTGACCCAGCACCTTGACCAGGTCTGAGAGACTGAGTCCAGCCTGCACTGACCCAGCACCCTGACCAGGTCTGAGAGACTGAGCCCAGCCTGCACCCAGCACCCTGACCAGGTCTGAGACTGATCCCAGCCTGCACCCAGCACCCTGACCAGGTCTGAGACTGAGCCCAGCCTGCACCCACCCAGCACCCTGACCAGGTCTGAGAGACTGAGCCCAGCCTGTACCGACCCAGCACCCTGACCATTTCTGAGAGACTGAGCCCAGCCTGCACTGACCCAGCACCCTGACCAGGTCTGAGAGACTGAGCCCAGCTTCCACTGACCCAGCACCCTTACCGGGTCTGAGAGACTGAGCCCAGCCTGCACTGACCCAGCACCCTTACCGGGTCTGAGAGACTGAGCCCAGCCTGCACTGACCCAGCACCCTGACCAGGTCTGAGAGACTGAGCCCAGCCTGCACTGACCCAGCACCCTGACATGGTATGAGAGACGGAGCCCAGCCTGCACTGACCCAGCACCCTGACCAGGTCTGAGAGACTGAGCCCAGCCTGCACTGACCCAGCACCCTGACCAGGTCTGAGAGACTGAGCCCAGCCTGCACTGACCCAGCACCCTGACCAGGTCTGAGAGACTGAGCCCAGTCTGCACTGACCCAGCACCCTGACCAGGTCTGAGAGACTGAGCCCAGTCTGCAGTGACCCAGCACCCTGACATGGTATGAGAGACAGAGCATTGCCATGTACAGTATATTGTTCAACTCGATGTAAACTTCTTTAGAGCCGGGAAGGAGGGTTACATATACAGATGCACACTCCCTCTTTATTTTATTTTTAAGATAAAGGCATTTATTTAACAAAAAAAGCTGTGTGTGCTGTGCACGCGCATAGTAAGTGAAACTTCTTTGACTTTTGTCACAGAAATTGTATTTGTATTGGTGATGTTTTAATTAAAAATCAAAATACAATTTCATTGACAAAACGCAAATAAATTTGACTTAGAACATGCGTACACATCCCTTGTATTTGCACTAAGCGTGAATTCCTCGTGTGCGTGACTGTGTGTGTGTGCGTGACTGTGTGTGTGTGCGTGTGACTGTGTGTGTGTGTGTGTGCGTGTGACTGTGTGACTGTGCGTGTTACTGTGTGACTGTGTGTGACTGTGCGCGTGACAGTGCGTGTACGCGTGACAGTGCACGGTGCACGTGACAGTGCGTGTGCACGCGACTGAATGTGCGCGCGACTGACTGCGCGCGACTGACTGTGTGTGTGTGTGACTGTGTGTGTGTGCGTGTGACTGTGCGTGTGTGCGACTGTGCGTGTGACTGTGCGTGTTACTGTGTGACTGTGTGTGACTGTGCGCGTGACAGTGCGTGTACGCGTGACAGAATGTGCGCGCGACTGACTGTGTTTGTGTGCGTGTGACTGTGTGTGTGTGCGTGTGACTGTGCGTGTGTGCGTGACCATGTGCGTGTGTGTGTGACCGTGTGCGTGCGTGTGACCGTGTGACGTATGCGCAGCCCCCCTGCACCTCACACATCCCCCTAACCTATTCACAGTCAGTGTGTGTATGTGTCAGTCAGTGTGTGTGTGTGTGTGTGTGCATGTGTGTCAGTCAGTGTGTGTGTATGTGTGTCAGTCAGTGTGTGTGTGTGTGTGTGTGTGTGTGTGTATGTGTGTCAGTCAGTGTGTGTGTCTGTGTGTGTATATATGTATGTGTGTGTGTCTGTCACTGTATGTGTGTCTCTCTTTCTGTGTCCTGCCCCCTCTCTCCTGACTCCCCCCCCCCCCCCTCAAAGGCAGGCAGAGCTGCGGACCCGCGGCGGCTCTGCCTGAGACTCTCCTCCTCCCCTCACACCCCCCCCCCCCTCACAGACAGGCAGAGCTGCGGACCCGCGGCGGCTCTGCCTGAGACTCTCCTCGCCCCCCCCCACCCCCTCACAGACAGGCAGAGCTGCGGACCCGCGGCGGCTCTGCCTGAGACTCTCCTCCCCCCCCCCTCACAGACAGGCAGAGCTGCGGACCCGCGGCGGCTCTGCCTGAGACTCTCCTCGCCCCCCCCACCCCCGGCGAGACACGGCCGCACCGGGCACCGGGCAGATACCTAATAAAGCCCCCCCCCCTCCGGAAGTGCTGCGTGGGCAGAGGCAGTGTCGGCGGGGAAGGGGGGCAGCGCGTCATCGTCAGCGGGAGCTGGCTTGGTGCTGTGGGGAACGCAGCTCACTCTACCCCCCCCCCCCCCGTTCCATGCCTCGGCCGAGGGAGGTCAGCAGGAGTGGCGGCAATTAAATTTTGAGGGCTGCCGCCGCCGCATGTCAGCGGGTGGGGGGAGCAGAGCTCGTTAGGAGCTGCGGCGGCGGCGGCGGTTACCCTCCATGATCCCTGGGCTCCTCTCCTCGACCCCGGCGGCGCTCAGTCAGCGGGACGCAGGAAAGCGGAGGTAGGGAGGAGAGAGGCTGCGCGGCATGGCAGCGGCCGTTAGGAGCGGCGGCTATCGCCGCCGCATATGTCACGGTGTGTGGGGGGTGTGGGGCTGGGGGGGTGATTAGGAGCGGCGGCGGCGGCGATTTGTGGAGCGGGTGTGATGTCAGTGTTGGGGTCGGGCTGAGCCAGAACACAGCCCGGCCTCAACTGCCAGCACTGACGTCACATCCGTTTCATTTCTGTCTCCACAATCCATTTTTGCCCCATCACGAATGAGGTGCCACTAAGGAAGTTTCACTTCAAAAAGGCTTTCTGCCTATCTCTTTTGCAAACACCCTCAGGTATCAAAACGTGCTTCAATAAAATAATGTAGTGGTGGAGATAATTAAATCCACTTCCCCAACTGGTGTCAGCCCTTCCAATGTGCATATCGCCAGGTTCCCTGGTGAATAAGATATCAAAGATAAATGGAATAGTGTGAGCTGATTAATGCTGACACGCACACACTATGCCGAATATGAAACACACTTACAAGTTTCCCGATTCAAATGAGCAGTGGGTGTTTGAACAGGACACACGCTCCTATCAAGGAAAAACTCTGTGGCCCCAGAAAACCCTCGTCTTACATGGGCGACTCTGGGCTCTGCTGCTCTCACAGCTGGCTGGTATCTGGTACGTCACTGGTGTCTCTGTAAGGCTGCAGACATGGTCGGGCAGACTGCGCTGTCCCGTGTGGACGCTCCGCAATGAGCCCTGTCATCCTCAATGAGGATGTATTTAGAAGGGTCTTCTGAGAGCGTCCGCAGGCGTGCTGAAGCGCATTGAATTAGAGCAGATACCTCAAAATGTTTCCAAGCGCGCTAGGGCGTTGAAGAGCCAACCAGAGTGAAGACATTGACGTTGGCGCCGTGACGTTGACGGCACGTGAGCCATCGGTGCGGTGACATCATTGCCACGCCTCCCACGCGCGCACGCTGCCTCGCCTGCAAAGCCATGAAATCTCTCCGGCTCGAGTAGGCGGGCCTCAGCGTCAGCGCGGATGGCTGTACCATGTCCGCAGCCGATGCTGAAAGGACGCTGGCGCGCTCCGTCCCCCAGACCCGGCTTGATCGCTAGGATCTTTAAACGAGCCGCTGGCCCTCGAAGTACGGTAAGTGGAACAGTCCAAAAAGGTGAAAGGCGGAATTGTACCCGATTGGACAGCAATCTCACAAGCACAGATGCAAATAAATGAATTCATTAGGGTTTGTTTATTTGCAACTGAGCAGATTCAGGGGAATATGTTTCTATGCTACTCAGAAACGGAAGATTATGGAGGACGTTTGCGAGTTACGCCGGTGCAATGATTCTTAACAACCCGATGCTCATAAAATAACATGTATGACAATCAGGATAATTTGCCTCTTTCTGTCCTTGTCATGTTCCTGAGATGACATAACACTGCTGATTCACCAGCACCAATTCCAGGACCTGTTCACCACCCAGAAACAGGAGCAGGGGGGGGGGGGGGGGAGCAGGATGAGCTGCAGCGTGATGATACCACAGAGAATCGTGTTGCTATTCTCATTCCAAACACGCAGCTTAGAGATCAAAGCTTGTTTACGCTCTCGGGGTGACAGGGATGTCTGTTCCTGTATGAACATGCAGGCTCTGTAACATCGGCTTTGATATCTAGATAGGATGAGGCACAATCTGGACATAGCGGTAGGTTTACTCCTACAGATAACAGCCAACGCCTCCCCAACCACATGGGGACCAGCTGTGCCGTGGGACCAATCACCCCCCTATGTAACATCCTCCCCCCCAAAACTTCAAAGGAATCAGCTGTCAGGCTGTGCCATGTTCCAACATGAGATACACTCCATCCCACAATGATCTGCCACTTTACCTTCTTGTTTCAACATTGTCCCTCATTCCCTCTAGACTGTAAGCTCTTAGGATCAGGGCCCTCATTACCTCTCTGTGTCTGTGTCTGACTGTCCTCACCTGTCTGTAGCCATTTATGTTATATACATAACTCTGTAACCCCCTTTGTACCGCGCTGCGGAACATGTTGGCGCTTTGCAAATAAACGATACTAGTAAGAGTACATATAGTATTTGGGAGCAGATACCAGTGTACAGAATATTTGTCTGGCCCCTCTAGTGAACGAAGAGTAACATTTCTGTTTATTCCAGCGATCACTCCTGGGTTATGTTTAAAAAAGAAAAAAAATTGGTTTATTATCTTTCCTTTGCCCTTTCAGCTCTGGAGGTCGTGTGACACTATTGTGTGGAGGTCGTGTGACACTATTGTGGAGGTCGTGTGACACTAATGTGTGGAGGTCGTGTGACACTAATGTGTGGAGGTCGTGTGACACTAATGTGTGGAGGTCGTGTGACACTATTGTGTGGAGGTCGTGTGACACTATTGTGGAGATCGTGTGACACTAATGTGTGGAGGTCGTGTGACACTAATGTGTGGAGGTCGTGTGACACTGACTGCCAGTGTTGTGCTGGCATGATCGCTGGTTCATCAATAACACGGTCGACCCGTGCCGCCTGATTTCGCGCACGGATCACATTCACCTCTCCTGGAGAACGGGAAGTGCGAGCTCTCCTACAAAATTAAAATAGGGATGTCTATTGTGTCAGGCTGTGTAACATTCAGTAAACATAACTAGTCCCTGCACATGTGGGGATTTTAAAATGGCGGCTGGCAGTGAGCCAATGAATAAGTGAAGGTGACTCTTTTGTGCTTATTCTTGGCAGTAGCAGCTGATGAACATTGTCCTTGGTCAAATTCTAGGGCAGGGATTTCCAACATTTTTTTCGTTAAAGAAACCAAATTCTGAGGAACCCCAACCATCTCTAATAGCGCATCTGAGATCAGAAGCATTGTAAGGAACCCCAACCCTCTCTAACAGCGCATCTGAGATCAGAAGCATTGTAAGGAACCCCAACTCTCTCTAATAGCGCGTCTGAGATCAGATGCATTATAGATTCTTCTGTATTTGACACAACTTTCAATTCACCAGAAAATTGAAGGGAACCCTTTAGGGATTCCCGGGGAACCCATGGGCGCCTAGGAACCTTTGTAGAAAAACACTGGTCTAGGGACTGCAGGTGGCAAGTTGGGTGTGATGTTACATCAGGGGACCTCATTGTCCAAATGCAATGCACATATCAATAGTGGAGATTCCCCGGTCTTCCAGCTGGTCTCAGTCCTGCCTCTGCTTCTACCTGGTTGCGAGCGTCCATTGCCTTTGTGGAGAATGTGAGTGCACATTTGCTATATGTTATTTCCACATTATATGCATAGACATACTACACCAGTGTGAGTTTTCTTTCTTTTTGAGGAACATTGGAGATATTGACCTCTTTTTGTGGCTGCCCACGACGCTGTAGTACACCTTGCTCCAGACAGAGAGAGACTGAGTCTCTGACATGCAATCCATTTAGAGGGAATTTGTGAGTGTAACACACCCTGTTTATAACACTTTATAATTCCCCCATATTGGCTTCACTATTGTGCATTTTTTTAATTGTTTTATACTTGTTTTCCACGTGAACATCTGCGCTCCCCTTTTTTTCGGAAGGACCTCATTGTCTAGGCATTGTAAAACATTGAATTGGTTAGGCGAGGGCTTTCTCCCTTAAAAGATTGTCTTCAGGAATAAAAACAGGCGGCCATCCTACTTACAGAACTCATTAAGCGCAATTCCCAACAGAAGTGCAAAAACAGGAGCCGTGGCGCTACAGAGAATGTCTGGACACGGCTGTTCTAGCTCAGTGGTTCTCAAACCTTTCCTTAGGGCCTTGAGCCAGTCCGGGTTTTTGGGGCAACCAACCAACCAACATTCACATGCAAATCACCTGTGTGCTAATGCATTGGTTAGTCTTAAAACCTGGTGTGGATGATGCTAATTGAGGAGAAGGTTGAGAACCACTGTTCTAGAAGTTGGGATATCTCCATTTGGCTCATGCCAGTCGTAGGTCGTCCTTCACTCATCTGCTGCTTTAACCTCACAGGATATAACTGCTAAGGAGTAGTGTAGAGGCTAATAACGTAGGTGGAGGCCTTATCCATGCAGGACAAAAAGATCAATTCCATTTAAATAAATTGGGGTACAATCTTCTCCGGCATGGGGAAGACAGCTGCATAACCTATAAGGTCTGCTGCTATTCTCCATTGAATTGGGAAAAGACCAATCCCACCTATTGTAGGAGAAAGCTGGTACAAACATCCACTGCACAGTGAAATGCTACAGAGCAAAGACCGCAGTGAGAGTAAGTCGTTCGGAAGGGGAAAAGGTACTGTTCTAGCGAGTAGATATTTGAAGTTAGAGCCTTGGCTATGTAATTTACACAGGTTTATAAGCTGTATAGTAAAAAAAAAAAAAAAAGCTTACGTTAGGTCCATATTTGCGTAGAAGTCTTCTGCCATATAACCCCTTTAGTTGCTGGAAGACACTTATGGCCCTTTCAAGAGGTTATCTTCTAGTGCCGGTTTCTTTAAGCTGCAGACCAAGCAATATCCTACATGTGTTTATTTTTTAATAAATCGGTTCTGTACTATGAGAAAATACTTGTAGCATTTAAAAAAAAAAAAACAACAACTCTGAATTCAATTTTTAATGTATTATAATGCAAACTTGCATTTTCTGTTTCTATAGCAACCATTTACAAAGTCACATCCCCTTCCTCTTCTGAAACAGGCTCTGGCCCACCCCTTTTTGAGCCCTGTCCTCTCTCTCTAATTGTATCTAGTGACTGCCTGGTCACTTGATCTTACCCGCAGAACTTTGCATCATCGGTCCTCTTCTGCTGCACTGACAGCCATTTAGTGAACCCCCGAGCCGAATCGTCGCTGATCAATCGGCAACTTAGCTAATTACTTATCATTGTGTGGATTATATTGATGCACATATTAAAGGGGGGAACCCCCCCCCTCCAAAACCCCGGCAGCCTGGACTGCTGCTTTAAGGTAATAAATATGCTTTCATGCTTAGTAAATATGGCCCAAAGTCACCAGCAGAGGGGAATGGGTATGTGAATGCTTCACCGGCGCCTTTAAACAAGTATACATTTTATAAGACTAAATTGGAATTCAGTTCATACCAGGGGTACGCAATCTTTCCCCGCTGCGCCCCCCTACCTACTCTACCCCCCTACTCGCCCCCCCTACCTACTCTACCCCCCTTCTCGCGCCCCCCTTCTTACCTTGTCTTCGTCATCAATTGATGCTGCGGGGTCACTGCCATGGCAACGTGACTGCATGTGACCCCTCTGCGTTGCCATGGCGACTCATGCCCCGAAGACACGGTAAGGGACGTTGCAGAGGCCTCACGCCATCCCCCGGCGTTTAATTTAAATGGCTTAAAGCGCACGGGGCCTCTGCAGCCGCCTGCGCCCCCCCCCCCCCCCCCCCCCTGGAAAACCTTGTGCCCCCCCTGGGGGTGCTCCTCCCCCACTTAGTTTGCGCTCCTCTGTTTATACTGTCTGTGTGGGCTTCGTTCTAAATGAGAATAATAAGGGTCTCGCTGTTAGCTCCCTCCGGTTATCAGGGATATCCCTGTCAGCAGCTTGTAGAACCACATCGGGTTTAAGGAAGTACACAGCCGGCGCCCAACATCAAGCTGATAAGCCCAACAGGACGTAAAGCTGTCCTTGAACGGGTTAAGAACATCAAATGACGCGCTATTCCCCCCCCCCCCCCGCCCCCCTCTTCAGTCAAGCAGTTCTTGCAATTGCTTAAGTAAGGGATATGGTGCCAGGGTTAAAGCATGTGTGTGCCTAATGCAGATTAAGAGAACATTAAGAGAACATGGATTATGCACATGAGGTCACTGCCGCTAACAAGAGTTATTGTCTCCACATTTAGAACAGTGAGTCAGAATAAAATGTATGACGAAGACATTACAAAGGCAACCGTTGGGATAGAGGAGGCTTTAACCTTCTGAGTGCCTCATGACGTGTAGGCAGGAGTGGCCAACTCCAGTCCTCAAGTGCCACCAACAGGTCAGGTATTCAGAATATCCCTGTTTCAGCACAGGTGGCTCAATCAGTGGCTCAGTTGATTGAGCCACCTGTGCTGAAGCAGGGATATTCGGAACACACGACCTGTTGGTTGCCCTTGCGGACTGGAGTTGGCCACACTTGCGTTGGCGCAACCTCGTGCTACGTGGCACCGTGGTGGCATTACGTGGTCCCCGTCACAGGCTTTTTGCTGTTTTATAGGGGTGATCCATACCTCAGCCCTCTGAGCCGAGACCCCGGTCAGAAGCTGAGGAGCACGTTGGAGTCACGCGATTTCTGCGCCAGGTCACATGAGCCCAGAAGGTCCCAGGCTCACAAAGGGTTCATTCACCCACGAGGACAAACGGAAAAATGATTACAGAGCCCGTAGCAAAAGCTGCAAGGACAGTACGGCATGTTTTGGCAAATTGTGTTCATGGAATTTTGTTGCATGTTTGAAAGCTGTAAAAGGTGCAGTCCCACTTAGCTCACAAAAACATGAGTACTAGACACTTTATGGACAGAAGGGAGATGGTGTGCTATCTTGGTACTTGTCGTTTTATAAAGGGTCCGGTTTGCATTAAATAGTAGAAGAAAAGAGGTGGGACACTGCTCAAACCATAATAACACATAGAAAAAACAGTAAAGTAAGCCTGGTGCACGGGGAAAATGGCTATGATAACAGAAAAAAAGTGACAGAGGTCACATAAGTCTCCTATTAATTGCACTTAAGGCAAAATAGTAGATACCAAACTTTTATGAAAGATTAAGACACAGAGAGTATGCGTTCTAGTGAATCTAAGCCCTAAAAAGTGTCACGTTGAAGACACAACCGCTCTCTGTGTCTTAATATTTCATACAAGTTTGGTATCTACTATTTTGCCTTGAGTGCAATTAATAGGGGACTTTTGCATGAAATAGTGCAGTAATTGCGTGGTCCGTCTGAGTCATTGACCTCTGGAGGAAGCAGAATTGTTAAACATGCATCACTGTGAAAAGAGGTTTGTTGCAGTTGGAACAGGCCTGATTTATACTATAACCCCTTACTGACAGAGGGGCCTGTACTCTCCCTCGGCACGTGTGTGGGATTGAGGAGATATGTGTGTGATGGAGGGGATGTGTGTGTGTGTGATTGAGGGTGTATGTGTGTGTGAGATTGAGGGTGTTATGGAGGGGGTGTGTGTTTGAGGGGACGTGTGTGTGGGTGTGTGATTGGAGGATGCGTGTGTGACATTAAGGGATGTATATGTGTGATTGAGGGTGTGTGTTTGTGTGTGTGTGATTGAGGGGATGTGTGTGTGTATGATTGAGGGGATGTGTATGTGTGATTGAGGGGATGTCTGTGTGTGGTGTGCGATTGAGGGGATGTGTGTGTGAGATTGAGCGGATGTGTGGGTGTGATTGAGGATGTGTGTGTGGGTGTGTGATTGAGCGGATGTGTGTGGGTGGGTGTGTGATTGAGGGGATGTGTGTGTGGGTGTGTGATTGAGCGGATGTGTGTGGGTGGGTGTGTGATTGAGGGGATGTGTGTGTGGGTGTGTGATTGAGGGGATGTGGGTGTGAGATTGAGCGGATGTGTGTGGGTGTGTTTGAGGGGACGTGTGTGTGGATGTGAGATTGAGCGGATGTGTGTGGGTGTGTGATTGAGAGGATGTATGTGTGGGTGTGTGATTGAGCGGATGTGTGTGATTGAGCGGATGTGTGTGGGTGTGTGATTGAGCGGATTTGTGTGTGTGGGTGTGTGATTGAGGGGACATGTGTGTGATTGAGGGGACGTGGGTGTGAGATTGAGCGGATGTGTGTGGGTGTGAGATTGAGTGGATGTGTGTGATTGAGGGGATGTGTGGGTGTGTGATTGAGGGGAAGTGTGTGTGGGTGTGTGATTGAGGGGATGTGTGTGTGTGATGGGATATGTGTGTAGGTGTGATTGAGCGGATGGGTGTGGGTGTGTGATTGAGGGGATGTGTTTGTGGGTGTGTGGGTGTGAGATTGAGCGGATGTGTGTGGGTGTGTGATTGAGGGGATGTGTTTGTGGGTGGGTGAGGGGATGTGTGTGGGTGTGTGATTGACGGGACGTGTGGGTGTGAGATTGCGTGGATGTGTGTGTGGGTGTGTGATTGAGCGGATGTGTGTGGGTGTGTGATTGAGGGGACGTGTGTGTGATTGAGTGGACTTGTGTGTGGGTGTGAGATTGAGGGGACGTGTGTGTGGGTGTGAGATTGAGCGGATGTGTGTGGGTGTGTGATTGAGGGGACGTGTGTGTGATTGACGGGACGTGTGTGTGGGTGTGAGATTGAGTGGATGTGTGTGATAGAGGGGTTGTGTGTGGGTATGTGATTTAGGGTATGTGTGTGTGGGTGTGTGATTGAGGGGACGTGTGAGGGGGGGTGAGATTGAGCGGATGTGTGTGGGTGTGTGATTGAGGGGGATGTGTGTGTGGGTGTGAGATTGAGCGGATGTGTGTGATTGAGGGGACGTGTGTGTGGGTGTGATTGAGGGGACATGTGTGTGTGTGATATTGAGGGGATGTGTGTGGGTGTGTGATTGAGGGGACGTGTGTGTGGGTGTGTGATTGAGGGGACTTGTGTGGGTGTGTGATTGAGGGAACGTGTGTGGGTGTGTGGGTGTGTGATTGAGGGGACGTGTGTGTGGGTGTGTGATTGAGGGGATGTGTGTGGGTGTGAGATTGAGGGGACGTGTGTGGGTTTGTGATTGAGGGGACGTGTGTGGGTGTGTGATTGATGGGATGTGTGTGTGGGTGTGGGATTGAGGGGACGTGGGTGTGTGATTGAGGGGACGTGTGTGGGTTTGTGATTGAGGGAAATTTGAAATGATTGTTTCTAAGTATTTGTTGGTAATTAAGGGGATGTATGTGTGTGATTAAGGGGTATTTGTAATTATTGTTTGTAATTAAGGGGTGTGTAAGATTGTGTGTGTGTGTCTGTGTCTGTGTCTGTGTGTGTGTGTGTGTGTGTCTGTGTGTGTGTCTGTGTGTCTGTGTGTCTGTGTGCGTGTGTTGCAACGTTGGAGAACCTTTAAAATAAAGTGGATACGGATATTTTTCTCCCGTTGTGTCTGATTGCCCTGGTACCATTTAAATCCATCCCTGGATCTCTGTTTTTCATGGCTTGGTATCTCACAATAGCAAATAACATAAAAAACAGGTTCATCCGCAGTTTCATAAGAGTACAAAGGAGAAACCTATGACTCCAGCTGAGCACATTGCTGCTTTATCTGTGTCTAGCAGACTACAAAATAAATGTCAGCCTTGTGGAATATCACAAATGTAACGTTCTCTGCAAGTAATAACACAGACACGTTCCTTTCCTCCATGTTCAATATGTCCTGTTTAATTTCTCTAACACCACCATGTTAGCCCTGAGGACAGAGACATTTTAGGGAATATTCTAAAAAAAGAAACCTCTGGGAACAAGAATATTTTCATCCTCTCTAAAAAAAACAAAAAAATGTTAGGGGTTTCTCAGAGCTTGTTGGGTATCTGTGTGTTTATTAACTTTGTGCAGCTGGTCTCAGCTGTTTTTGGGAGGTTAGTGGCCCCTCCCCCCAAGGTTTTTAAGCTCGCCCCTCCCCACTTTCCAAGTTGGCAGGTCAGTTTCATTTTGCTGGGTTACGACAGATCCAATGCAGATCATTCTTCCTGTAATTATACAGGTAAATAAGAATTTTAACCCAGGTGAGTGTTAGCACCTGCTAACGGTTATGCCTTGAAAGTGGCAGCAGGCTTAAGACGCTTTGGCCAAAGGGTTAAACTAAATGACCCTTTTTACAAGAGATATATAGGTATTGCACTGTGTATTTTTGTCACATTGGAAGTAGCTTTGGGCATCTTTGTTTGTTTGTTGTTGTATACATTTAGCCACGCCCACTAGCACTCCTTTTGACACTTATATACATATATATATATATATATATATATATACACACATATATAAATAAACTATAGATATACTAAGTGTGCAAATTGACACACTAAAACAATAAAATGTAACAACAAATGCTGCCCCAGTGTTACACTATACACAGTAGTAATATATGGGGAAAAAGAAAGAAAACAGGCGCAAATGTTGCTATACAATAAAAAATTGAGCATAACTTAGACTGGGAACAATGGCTGATATCTTTGGTGAATTCCCCAGATGAAGTCCTAGTACCAGGACGAAACGCGTAGGGTGGAGGCTTAAGAATATATCCATAAGCTCTCCCTATCCCCAGAATTGTCAAACTTTGACCTCCAGATATAGTATAGTCTATACTTTAGAGATTACTCCCTGGCGCTCCGATACAAACACAAGCCGAGTGACGTCACGATCGCTATCTCGCGAGACCTGAGGAGCAGCACAGGAGAACTGGAAGGCAGCTGCAGACGGATCTGCTACAGCACGGAGAATCTTGGCGTTCCACGTGGTGATGAGGCAGACCGCCACACAGTGCAGCAGGAAGGACAGGATTCTTTGTATCCTACATACCTAAATCATCTGCTACTTTACATTTCACCAAAAATGTCAGCCAATATTCCCAGTCTACGCTATGCTCTATTTTTTTTTATCATATAGCAATATTTGCGCCTGTGTGTTTTTTTCTCTCTCTCTCTCTCTCTCTCTTTCTCTTTTTAAAAATATATATATATATATATATACAGTGTTCGACAAACCTATACATCTGCACGCCCCGGGCGAGTGGATTTAACACTGTGGCTAGCTCCTACTGGCCCAAGCAGCACACGTGGTTTTTTTTAAAAAAATTTCCCTGCTCGTGCTGCTGTTTAATTTCCCCACTCGCGCTGGAGGGAAAAAAAAAAGTCGGAGGCGGGTTCATGTTGCTGCAGGAGCTTACCCCACCTCCGGCTCCCTGAGCAGTGCTCTCCCTCCTCCCCGGCCTCTCTGAGCACGTTTCTCCTCCCCGTAGCAGCCAGAGAGTGCCTCCGCAGGCCCCCGCATATCCCCAATGGCCCCCGTATACCTCCCAATGCCCCCCGCTTACCCCCAATGGCCCCTGCATACCTCCCAATGCCCCCCGCTTACCCCCAATGGCCCCCACATACCCCCAATGGTCGCCGCATACCCCCAATTGCCACCGCAGGCCTCCGCATACCCCCATTGGCCCCGCATATCCCCAATGGCCCCCCGCATACCTCCCAATGCCCCCCGTTTACCCCCAATGGCCCCCGCATACCTCCCAATGCCCCCGCTTACCCCCAATGGCCCCCACATACCCCCAATGGTCGCCGCATACCCCCAATTGCTGCTGCAGGCCCCCGCATAACCCAATTGGCCGCCGTATGCCCCCGTTGGCCCCCTCAAACCTCCGATGTCTCCCGCAGCCCCCGAGGACTCCAACATACCTCCGATGGTGAGCGGGACTCCCGGCGCCGTTTCTGGTAGTGTGTGTGTCTGTCAGAGTGTGTGTGTGTGTGTGTGTGTGTGTGTGTGTGTGTCTGTCAGTGTGTATATGTGTCTGTCAGTGTGTGTGTATGTCTGTCAGAGTGTGTGTGTGTGTGTGTCTGTCAGAGAGAGTGTGTGTGTGTGTCTGTCAGTGTGTGTGTGTGTGAGTGTGTGTATGTGTCTGTCAGAGTGTGTGTGTGTCTGTCAGAGAGAGTGTGTGTGTGTGTGTGTCTGCCAGTGTGTGTGTGTGTGTGTCTGTCAGTGTGTGTCAGTGTGTGAGAGTGAGTGTGTGTGTGAGAGTGTGTGTGAGTAGGATGACTGACTTGGTCTCTCTCACCCTCTGTGTGTGTGTGTCGCTCTCTGTGTGTGTGTCGCTCTCTCTCTGTGTGTCGCTCTCTCTCTGTGTGTCGCTCTCTCTCTCTGTGTGTCACTCTCTCTCTCTCTGTGTGTCGCTCTCTCTCTCTCTCTCTGTGTCGCTTTCTCTCTCTGTCGCTCTCTCTCTCAGTCGCTCTCTCTCTGTGTCGCTCTCTCTCTCTCTCTGTGTGTCACTCTCTCTTTCTCACCCACTCTCTGTCTCTCACACTCTCTCACACTCTGGACCTGGATATCTTACTTACCCTATATATCTTAACTGCCCTATACTTCACCGAAATAACCTATACTGCTTACTTCCAGATCTGACTCAAGCTTCACACAGGAGACATCGGAATCCCCCCTAACCCAGAACACAGGTAGGGAACACCTCCCCTCCAATGTATAACATTGCGGGAATGAAGGTATCTGGACTGCGGATCAGGTAAGATCACACATACACACACATACACACACGTAACAAGGACTAATTGTAGTATAATGTAATACAATAAATAAACTTATGTCAAAAACTAATGTTGTTCTTACTAGGAATTTATTCAATTTATTTTATTTGATTTTTTTAAAGCGGGGCGGGACTAGGGCAGGGTTGGGGGTGGGGTTGGGGGGTGGGACTAGGGTGGGTTGGGGGCGGGACTAGGTGGCGAGTAGATTTTTTGTTCGGCGAGTAGATTTTTGGGTGATTTGTCGACCACTATATATATATATATATATATATATATATATATATATATATATATATATATATATATATATATATATATATATATATATATAGTATATAATCCTCTTGGAAGTATATATATCGGGTGACCAGATTTCCAAAAGTAAAAACTGGAACATAATAAAAAAATTATTTTTAAAACAAATTATATCACTTTAAAATAAATATTATAATGGTGTTTGTCTCCCCATCCTCTATCCTCCCCATCTTCTCTACCTCCCTACATTCTCCCTCCCCCATCCTCTCTACCTCTCCCTATCCTTCCCCCCTCCTACCTCCCCCATCCTCTCTCCCTCCCTCTCCTTTCTCCCTCCCTCTCCCCATCCTCTCTCTCTCCCCCCTCTCCTCTCTCCCGCCCCCCTCACCTCTCCTCTCTCCTTACCTCCCCCATCCTCTCTCCTCCTTCCCCCCTCCCTCCCCCATCCTTTCTCCCTCCCGCCCCCATCCTCTCTCCCTCCCGCCCCGTCCTCTCTCCCTCCCGCCCCCGTCCTCTCTCCTTCCCACCCCATCCTCTCTCCTTCCCACCCCATCCTCTCTCCCTCCCCCCCATCCTCTCTCCCTCCCCCCCATCCTCTCTCCCTCCCGCCCCCGTCCTCTCTCCCTCCCGCCCCCGTCCTCTCTCCTTCCCTCACCATCCTCTCTCCCTCCCCCCCATCCTCTCCCCCCCCCCATCCTCTCTCCCTCCCCCCCATCCTCTCTCCCTCCCCCCCATCCTCTCTCCCTCCCCCCCATCCTCTCTCCCTCCCGCCCCCGTCCTCTCTCCCTCCCGCCCCCGTCCTCTCTCCCTCCCGCCCCCGTCCTCTCTCCTTCCCTCACCATCCTCTCTCCCTCCCCCCCATCCTCTCTCCCTCCCCCCCATCCTCTCTCCCTCCCCCCCATCCTCTCTCCCTCCCCCCCGTCCTCTCTCCCTCCCCCCCGTCCTCTCTCCCTCCCCCCCGTCCTCTCTCCCTCCCCCCCGTCCTCTCTCCCTCCCCCCCGTCCTCTCTCCCTCCCCCCGTCCTCTCTCCCTCCCCCCGTCCTCTCTCCCTCCCCCCGTCCTCTCTCCCTCCCCCCCATCCTCTCTCCCTCCCCCCCATCCTCTCTCCCTCCCCCCCATCCTCTCTCCCTCCCCCCCATCCTCTCTCCCTCCCCCCCATCCTCTCTCCCTCCCCCCCATCCTCTCTCCCTCCCCCCCATCCTCTCTTCCTCCCCCCCGATCCTCTCTCCCTCCCCCCCGATCCTCTCTCCCTCCCCCCCGATCCTCTCTCCCTCCCCCCCATCCTCTCTCCCTCCCCCCCGATCCTCTCTCCCTCCCCCCATCCTCTCTCCCTCCCCACCGATCCTCTCTCCCTCCCCCCATCCTCTCTCCCTCCCCCCATCCTCTCTCCCTCCCCCCATCCTCTCTCCCTCCCCCCATCCTCTCTCCCTCCCCCCATCCTCTCTCCCTCCCCCCATCCTCTCTCCCTCCCCCATCCTCTCTCCCTCCCCCCATCCTCTCTCCCTCCCCCCATGCTACCCCCCTTCTCCTCTCTCCCTCCCTCCCCATTCTCTCTCCCTCCCTCTCCTCTCTCCATCCCCCTCTCCTCTCTCCCTCCCCCTCTCCTCTCCCCTCTCTCCCTCCCCCTCTCCTCTCCCCTCTCCCCCTCCCCTCTCTCTCTCCCTCCCCCTCCCCTCTCTCTCTCCCTCCCCCTCCCCTCTCTCCCTCCCCCTCCCCTCTCTCCCTCCCCCCTAACCTCTCTCCCTACCTCCCCCATCCTCTCTCCCTCACCCCTCTCCTCTCTCCCTCCCCCCTCTCCTCTCTCCCTACCTCCCCCATCCTCTCTCCGGATGATTAGGAGGTGCTAAAGACAAATAGCTGTTTCTCCTGCAAAAAATAGACGTTATGTGGTCATATTTTATGATAAGGCGTGTATGTGGAGCGCACAGACGCAACAGTAGAGATGGCGTGTGTCTATATTATACAAAGTTATGAACCCTTTTATATATTGAGGCAAACATTCAAGATTCAACAGGAAGGTTTTTTTCTTTTAAATTGTAAATGTCAGCTAGAGATGATTGATGACAGGGGCGGGCTTATGTTGTTTTCAATGGGAGAAGTATATAGGTCTTGCCAGGGAGTTATGAAACCAGAGGTGCGATTTGGGTTTAGACACGTGAATTCTCATCTTCCCTTCACCAGTGACCTCTCTGGGAAGAACGTGTGATGTGGTAACGTACGGTGATATCTGTTTATGTTTATCCTCTTATTTTAACAAATGGTCTGCCTGTATTATAGCTGTATTCTCTTCTATAAAAAAATTTCTGTAACCCAAGTACTGTATATTTTCTATATTATAGCAGATTTTAGATTTCTATAAAAACAGATTGTAAGCTCTATGGGGCAGGGACTGTGTCTGTAACAATCCTATGTATTGTGCTGCATACTGTGCACTATATTGTAATTGTGAAGTGCTTTGAGTCCCATTGGGAGAAAAGCACTATATGAAATAATAATAATAATATAGCTTCCCTCTCCCCACACAAAGCCATCACAGCCCCCTCCCCAAACAAAGCCCCCTCCCATGTTCCCAAACGCCTAAACCACGTAAGCTGATGGGTGGTGGGAGGCTGCTATGGACATTTCCTCTCTCTCCTCTGTGCCGGTTTGAGAGAGGAGAAGAGGACAGCTGCCTCTCAGTCTCCAGATAGCACAGGAAACTCCCACTCAGAGCTGGCAGAATGCTTCCTCCGGGGGCAGAATGCTTCCTCCGGGGGCAGAATGTTTCCTCTGGGGGCAGAATGCTTCCTCCGGGGGCAGAATGCTTCCTCCGGGGGCAGAATGCTTCCTCCGGGGGCAGAATGTTTCCTCCGGGGGCAGAATGTTTCCTCTGGTGGGTGACACAAAACACTGCACATATGGCAGTGGGTCCCTAATACAAAGTCACAACGTCATCTCCCCTTGCTATTGGCCACCAGATCTACCAGGGAGGGGGTCTCCGGACCTTAAGTGTCTTTCATTTCATCTCTGGGGACCCCCTGCTCCCAGAGATAATTACCTCTAAACGTGCTGCCGGGATCTCAATCCTGTTTAAAGGTCCCCGTGTTGAGAGGGCCAATAGGAAGCTTTCTATGGGTCTGCGAGACCTTTAACCCGCCATATTGCGTTCCCAGCCGAGGCTGCTACTGGCCGCACCTTCAGGGGTCAGTATCTCGGGGGTCTGGGGGACCCAAGAGCTGAAATGAACGCGGCTCAGCTTCGGAGACCCCCTGCTTCCCACCGAGGGCAGACGAGTAGAAATGCAGCGTTCAATCTCTACCGGGGCTGAGTTGCCATAAACTTTTCCGACTCACAATCTGCATGAATCTTTTATTACTATGGCCAGGGGCGCAACTGGTCTCCCACCCGTGGAGCGGAGTCTTATCCGAGGGAGCCCACCTGGCGGTGATTGCGGGGGTTGTGCCCGACTTTCGGGGGGGCCTAACGTCTATGTTAGGACAGCCCGGGTTACCTCCGACCGCCGTGGGGGAAGGCCTCTCACCCCAGGTAGGGCTTGGGGAAGGGGTGTGGAGAGGGGTGCCTGTAGAAATGCGGGAATGCTGTACCGGCTGCTAAAATAAGTGGCACCCGGCACGTGGAGGATGGGCCTCTAAAGGTGGCAGGCCCTGGTGCAGCTGATCAGGGCCATAGAGCAGTTCTGCCGCTGATTATAACCTTTGCATCTCATTTAGCAATAAGAAGACGTGTTTGTGTCAATCTGCTGTTTCCTTTCTTCTTTCTTTGCAGTAAAGCAGCGTTGCACCTTTTGCCCGCCATCTTTTTTTTTTTTAATATAGCTGGGCCGACTTCCTGCCTAAATAAAAATAGGGAGAGCGGGCAGAGGGTGAGAAGAAAGGAAATGGATGATGTAGCGGCTTCCTATTGGCCCACGTAACTCAGGATATTTTAACCTCCATTTTTGTTTCCCCTGCAGGAGACGTACTGGCAGCCCCTTCTCAGGTACGTATCTCTGGTACCGGTGGGACCCCAGAGCTGAAATTAATTTGTCCATCTCAGGAGACACCCTGCTTCCCACACAAGTAAAATAAAATAAAAAGTGGGGAGGTAAAAAAACAAACAAAAAAAACCCGAAGACCAATCATCCCAAATCATGTATTTTCTTTACCTTAAATAAGAGCTGATTGCCAAGGTGTTACTGTAACCGGGACTTATGCCTGTTTAAATAAGTGTCTAGTGGTCTGAGAAATCCAGCAGAGAGTTGGTTAATTGCAGCTGGTCAATTAACCAGCACCACCTGGGTAATCAGACAAGAGTAAAACCCTCCTGCTGGGACCAGACCCGGAGACTCCTTAGCAGTCACAGCTGTGGTGACAGAGGAGATGATGTCTTGCGCACAAAGGTTGTGCTGAGATCAACACACCCGGACACCAGGCCCAGAGGCTGACCTGCATTGAGGTACCTCTTGAGACTTTGGGGGGGATAGGCTGGTAAGGGGCTTTTCCTCCCAGTCTTGCAGAGAGGGACTGGGAAGTAAGTTAGCCCTTACACAGGGATCGGTTTTTGTTTCTTTTGTATATACTGTATGTATATTGCTTTAAATGACTGTTTAAAGTGACAGGTGGAATAAAGCCATGTTTAATTTCCCCCAAATCGCTCTCCCTGGGTGTACCTCTGCACAGGTCTCTTACAGTTACATGTATTACTTTTGCCAGGAAAAACAAAAATGGCCGCAGTGTTGCCCGTTTGGAAGCTGCAATGACAATGATAGCTTTCTATTGGCCGTCAGAGTGAGGCTAACTCCAGCTGCCATTTTGTTTCTCCCACATAAGAATTCTTATAAGGGAATTTCAAATGATCATGAACCGGGGGTTAGTTCTGTGGAATCCTTTGTATCAAACAGGCTAAATATATGTATAAAACAGCTGAGAAGCAGGGATTGCTACTATAACGTGTAGGAACATACATTGTTAACTTACTATCTAGTGGCCAAGACATACAGTAATAGAATTTATAAACAGGGTTTGGTGGCATCAGGCACTTATGATAACCTGCTGATGTTATATTCCTATTTGCCAGTAAATAACAGCTAGTCATCGAATACGTTTGTCAAATCATAAAACAACAAAGTGAGTCAGAAAACAGGGTAAATCTTTGTTGTCCGACGCGTTGAAGTCACTGAGGATTTTCAGATTGAAACGGCCCAAAAACGGCTTCTTCAGACAAAATAGAATGATCCCTTGTCTCGAGATGGGCGACACTGTCAGAATGAGATTCCCAAAATCCCTCCCACACACACGTGTTTCATGCGTGACAATCCGACCGGACTCCGGTGCGGTGGGGTCCTTCCTAGTTTGCACAGTCCAGGCAGTCTGCAGTCTCCGTGGTCCTTTGCCCTACACCAGGGGTGGCCAACGCCGGTCGTCAAAGGCTACCGACGGGTTAGGGTTTCAGGATATCCCTGCTTCAGCACAGGTGGCTCAATCAGTGGCTCAGAGCCACTGATTGACCCACCTGTGCTGAAGCAGGGATATCCTGAAAATCCGACCTGGTGGTGGCCCTTGAGGGCTGGAGTTGCCCCCGCCCTGGTTTAGAGTGAGGATATTGGAACACATTCAGAGCATTAGGTTAGGCTTAGAAACAGTGTCCCAAGTCATTTAAAGTACATGTCGGCACTCTAACCTGAAGGTGTCATCTATGTAGGGACAGAGCACACCCCTAGTTGAAGAGAAGGCACTAGTGTTAAAGATGTAATCCCACAGGTCGACCCTATGAATATACAAGATGAATACTCTACAACTGACTGGGCTGAACGTTGATATTGATCTTAATGCATTATTGGGTTCTTTGTGACCGTAGAAATTGTTATCTTTTTTTTGTGGGATTTTCCTTATTTGGGTCAGCACTGGTTGCTATCTGTCTCTTAGAATTTATGTGAGGTTATTAGTTAAGCACTATGTGGCTCTGTTACTAATCCCATGTCTGTTTATCTATTTGAACCTTACATAGTTACATACAGATAGCTACATTGTAGATGTGGTTGAAAAAAGAAATACGCCCATCAAGTTCAACCTATGCTAAATATAGACGACAGATACTTAATCCTATATCCGTACTTTCAGTATATGGATCCAGAGGAAGGCAAACAAAAAGCCCCAGTGACATATCATCCAATGATATCTCATAATAAGGGGGAAAATACATTCCTTCCTGACTCCAAGAATTGGCAATCAGATTACTCCCTGGATCAACATCCTTCCCATGTTTATTTGGTATATCCCTGTATATCTTTCCTTTCTAAAAAGATGTCCAACCTTTTTTTCAACATATATATATATATATATATATATATATATATAATATATATATTTCTTTACACAAATATACTTTTTGTAGATTCCTCTGTGAGTGGCAATTGTTTGGATTAATGTCTCTATTATTATATTAAGGATTTTTAAGGTCTCGTGCGAAACGCGTTGAGGTTACGCCATCACATTCCGACGACGTACACAAGTACACTCCGGTTCAGATGTGCATTGCGCGGATGCCCTGGAGTTCCTTATTCTCATTGTTGCGAGACTGTAAGGAATCCGCTCCTGGCTTTGATTCTAGCCTTGCAGATCTCTGCAGTTACAAAGGCTTCCTCTGGCAATCAATGGCACATGTGCTGCCTCTCATTGCAGCTTCTGCCCTGTGCTCCATCATTGGAGGGATACTCACACACCCTCCCCCTGTGATTGGATCTCCGCCCTTTATATTTTGGGCTTTGGCTCTGAATCAGAGCCGAGCATAATCCTTCTCTGGACGTTACTGTCTCTGCCACAAGCCGCCTGGCTTGCCTCCTTGTGTACTAACCTCTCTAGTTCTCATCTCTAGTTCCTGAGTATCCGGAGGCCTGCAGCTAGTTCCATGCAGAAGCCTGTTCCTGACTCCTGTGCTGAAGCGTTGTTTAGCCAGCACTGGTACCTGCTGAATTCTCCCTTAGCAGTGGTTACCCTTCGTTTCCTGAGGCCTGCTGCTAATCTCCACGCAGAGGCCTGCTTTGGACTTCTGTGCTGAAGCGTTGGTTTTCCCCGACGCTGCCCCGCGGTGTACTTCAGCCAGCCTGCTGTCTCCCCCTGCTGAGACCGGCGTCATGGGCCGAGCCCGCTCCTCGCACAGAGGCCGCTCACGAGTTGATGCGGGGAACTCCTGACTACCTGTTGCCGAACGCCTGCTTGAATAACGACGATCCTGCCTTCTCCAATCCTGACCCTGCTATGTACGACTACGAACTGCGCACTCCGGATCAGTCTGCGCGGACTAAGGTCGGTGATTATATAACCCCATCTCAGCCCCGCGGTCCGGTCCCGGTTTGTGGCGAGCACAATTGTAACAGACGGAGCTTCGTGCTGCACTGCCACTCTTATCATTGTAAGTTTGGAATGATGTGCTTTTAACGTTTTCAGCCCTTGTATTAACCCCTGGTGTGCCTTGTCTTTTCTTGGTGTTTATATATACACCTATAATGTTTTATTTATCGCACATCATCATTGTAGCTTACAGTACAATTCTATATGTAAATATTTGGAAAATTAATTGAAGTTACTTTATAGTTTTACATTTCTTACAATTTGTCATTGTTTTGGAAGGTACCATGTATATGGCTATAGTTATACATGTTCAAATTAGGCTCATATGTATTTTTATATATCTATACTATTTGTATTGTATTTATATTGTCACTTATACAATTTTCAAAATAATTTTTCAGTAATTCTCTGGTAGGCTTATTAGTTTTTTATGTCGTTATTTATTTATTCATGTATTGTAATGCATTTGCAGCCTAGTTTCATGTCTAAGTATATTGAGCCGCCGTCACGTCATCCACTCCTGTTGGGACAAAAAGAAGGTGGTTTCTTTGGATTACCATGGCCCCTGAAAAAGCTTTGAGTGAAACGCGTTGGGCAATGGACCATAGAGACTGCTGACTGTCTGTTCTGTGCAAACTAGGAAGGACCGGCCGCACCCCTGGTAGTGATAGACAAGGCCGGCCTTAGGCTTTACAGGGCCCAAGGTGGCAGGCTTGGCAGCGGTGCCCGCCCTGTAAAAAAAAAAAGGGCGGCCCATGGCAGCGAGACGTGGCCCATGGCAGGAGGTGGCCCACTCTGGAAAAGGTAAGAGAACACACACACACACCCCTCCCCTCCTCCTATCCCTCCTCGTCCTTCTTCTGTTGGTGCAGGCATCCAAATGGGGAGCTGTAGGTAGGGGGCCCCCGTGCTCCCTCCTCAGCTCCCACCTCCGGTCAGATGAAAGTTGATCCCGGCGCCGAAAGGAGGGAGAGCGGAGCCCCCCGAAAGCACAGGGGCCCAAGGCAGCCGCCTAACCCTAACGCCATCTTTGAGTCATCAGTATGCGGAAGTGAAGTCACCAACAGCACGGAGAGAGCCTGGAGATGGATCCCCCTCGGTGCAGAGCAGCGGCGCCCTGATGCAACCCTATGACTGGTCTATACGCACGATATTTCATATTGTTTGTGAGTGTTTCTGTTATTTGTTTAATTACATGTGTATTCCCTTTATTCTTCTTTCAATTCGGAAGCCCAACAAGATTTATCTTCATGGAGGACCTGGTATCTTCTTGAAGAACTTGAGTACAACAATTTGTTACGTGAGTGGGACTGGGGCCCAAATCTCTGCACATTGTACACTTCAGACATATTGCACCATATCTGTATACACAGGGAAGCTCTGCACTCTGAGGTTCTCTGTATGTGATTAGAGACTCTTGGAAAGCCTTGTTTGGAGGAGCTTAATCATTTCCAGTGGTTGTATAATTTTCTAAGTGTGTTTGGTTTATTCACATATTTTAATAATTTAGAATTTCACATTTGAAGTGAGTTTTGCGCTGGTCTCCTTTGGTACGAGGGACTATTAAACCAGCTAAATTATGTTTTGTTTTCCTTGCCTAGTGCTGCCACCTTCTGGACACTCGGGATAAAACAGGATATCAAATGAATTCGGGGTCAGCTGTTCTAAATGGTGCTAGGATATCGTCCGATAATTACTAAGCATTGCTATTTCGCAAGACACCTTCCGACGCATTAAAGTGAATGGGCCACATGGGGTCTTCCAGCACTGGACGGAGTCGTGTCAACTGTCCTGAATCTGCAGGAAATGTCCTAATGAAACCTAGTCCGGATTGTGGGTACAGCTTGTCTTTTAAGTGAGTTTAGAGGGCGTTGTTTGTTTGGCCGGATTGATGCCATTGCATCAAGTCCCACTGTTACATAGGCCTCGCGCTCTTCCCCACAACAATAAAGCTGACTGCCGGGGGAGAGTGTGGCGCCTCTGTAACTGATTCTTACCTGTCCTGCGACATCTCCTCCTTCAGCGTCCCGTTATCATGGCGCCGCGATGTCAAATGGTGTCGCGTTGCCATGACACCGTGACGTCGCATGGCGCTGCGTTGCCATGACAATGTGATGTCGCAAAGCCACTGTCACGTACGGCACACCTGTGCGCACGTGACCTGCTTACGAGACAAGGGTTAATACACAGCTCTCTCAAATGGACAATATCTCCCCTCAACCCGTCCCCATATACCACCTGTCACGAACAGTGCACGTATGAGCACGTGACTTAGGCCGCGGGCATGGTCAGCACTTAGCTGCTGCAGGTGCTCACGCTTGCCAGTGAGCCCCTGCAGCCGCAATGAGAGCGGCTTTAGCAGGGGCTCGCGCACGCCTCCGCAGGCATGCGGAGGTGTAGAACCTAAAATTTTTTTAGTTTGCGCACTGAGGGGAGTGGAGGGCCGGTCACGTGAGCGGTTCGCCCAATGAGAGCGAACCAGCTCTGTGACATCACTGGCCCGCCCCCAGACACGCCCCTGGACGGCGCGCATAGTAAGGCCAGGGAAAGCATCCGCTTTCCCTCAGCCTCCGAGCGCCTCCGCACGGCTGCATGGTCTATGGACGCAGCCTTAGATATGCAACCAGAGTTAATACACCCGGCTACTCTACCCAACGCGCCTTTCAAGCCAGCCCTGGTTATACAGAATAACTAGTAAGAGGGTTAATATGGGGAAACTAAACCAACTTCATATAAAGAGATTCAGAGTAACGTATGTACCTCATTTGGTAAATATATATGTTTACATTCTTTTAACTGGTTATAACACTGAATATTGGACCCATTGTGGGTCAGCAATAATTGGGCATTCAAAAAATATAAGGAAGATTTGCTTTTTATTTGCTATTGTTTTTTCCCTGAATAATTTTGTTTGGTGTATGGATAGGGAGTTTGCAAGGGCGCCAAACAGAAGTTGTAGGTTGGTGAACACAGGTACCCCCCTCCCCCATGTGATTATTGTAAACTCCTTGGGACAGAATCTACATCCTATTGTCTATACCAGGGCTGGCCAACTCCTGTCCTCAAGGGCCAACAACAGGTCAGGTTTTAAGTATATCATTGACTGAGTCACTGATTGAGCCACCTGTGCTGAAGCAGGGTGTAACAGGGGACTTACCCTGTTCAGAAAACTGAGGGCTCAAGTGGCTGTTCTTGGGCGCTTGTGATACCAGGAAATGGACATTTGGTGCTAAAGTGGAGCACATGGGAAGGATGGCGAGAGAGAGCGATTTGCATAGGTGCTCTGCGACTGTCGCCATACAGTCTGCCTACAAAAAGAGGAGTGCCCGATACAGGGGAAAGCTCAAGACCTCAAGACCATGTGGTCAGTAGAAAGACTGTACATGGAAAAGTTCTCCTGAGGACTGCTGATCTCAAGCACCTTCTGGAGGAGACACTACTAAACTGGAGGAAGGGCTCCAATCCCAGCAGGACTGAGGGTTCTCCTAATAAGACTTCTAAACCTGGATGCTGATTATCCTGAGAAAAGGCTGCAACCCAGCAAACAGATAAGACTTTATTTTCCAATGACTGTTTGTGAGGGGATTTGGCCTGGGAGTAAAGGGGTTACACCCCATTTGGCCACCCTCTACTCTCACCTGGGAAGCAAGGGGTTAACTGGACTGGGGTCCAGTAATGTGTTTTTGCCTTGCTTCAGCCATCCAACTGTTTATTCCCCTGTATAAATGTATTGTTTCTGTGCCAGTGTCTGCACCACACACACACTGGGGCTTAAGGGGTTAATGAGCTGCAGTTTAGGAAAATACAAATATGTGGTGTCTTTTCAGAAATATCTGGGCTTCAACAGGCTTGATTGAAGTTGGGTGTGAAAAGTACAGAGGGGGTTTGGTGTATGTTAACACATCTTGCTGGTAGAGACAGCTAGGCCCATGTCTGGGGCATTGGGTGTGAAATCTAGCACCTGTGACAAATGTTCTCTACACAGGAGTCCCTGCTTCAAAGGATTTATTGACCAGGGGTTATGGGGGTCAAGGGTGCGGTTACCCAAGGAGATATCAGAATGAGTGACCTTATTAAATATAAGAATACCATGAGATGTCCTTGGCTGAACGTGCTAAAAATTACATATGTGTAACCGGGGGACCGAGCCGCAAATAACGATTACAGACACATGATGTCTAGCAGGTCCTAAGAGACAGATATTAATATCTCTCTTCATTTTAGTATTACACGGTAATATTTAGTCTCATTGAGAGCGTCATGCGTGCCGGAATGTATTAATATGTCTCGCGTGCCAGTAAGTACAACTGAACTGAAGTTATGAAGTTATTTAGATAGGAAAAGCAGTTTTTAAACGTCCTTGGGTGGGAGGAGTTTTACTCTGAGGAAAACTGTCAACCTCACCACTGATTTATGAGAGGGGCTGGGTTTAGGTTGTGTTCAATGGGAAAGAATTGTATAAGAACCAGGCTCAGCCTGTGATTTTCAAGATTGCTGTATGAACTGCTAGTCACGATTTCTGACTATTTCATCATTCCCAACTTTAAGTAAGTGTCATATTTTGTCTGTTATTTGTATAATCTCGTGTGTTCACCTATTTCAAGGAATAAATTATATTTTATCATATCTAAGTCTCGTTCACTTCAACCCAGCTATATTTGGTGTGTACAGTATTATTAATAGCCTGTCTCAAAGCTACAGTCACACTGTTGTCTATATATTTAAATCTATATGACTTGGGCTGATGAATAGCTTGGGTAGCCACCCATTTAAAAAGGGCTGGAATATAAGGATACATATATGCCGAAGTGGAGCAGGTTTTGTTTGGCTCACTATTTCTCTTATGTGGTTTTTTTCTGTGTTTAAAGCGACAGGAACAATAAAGCCTTATTTTAATTTCACCTTAAAATAGTCTCCATTGCATACCTCTGCACATGTCCTCCTACATATGGTGTCAGAATTGGGACTGAGGTGGGCCTTGAAGTTAAAAGGGGCCCCGGAGATTGCCTGTGAATTTTTTTTGTGCTTTTTGCCTACAAACAGCCTGAGCAACATAAACAAAGGATCTCATGCAGCAGAGACTAGAGTTAAAGGGATACACACCCAGGCAGGAAATCTACACATGCACTGAAAACCACAAAACCACAGATGGACTCTTTTCCCCGATTCCAAGAGGAGAGAGAGACGGTGCTGAAGCAGGTAAACCTTATTTGCCTATCACAAATAAAGTGTAATATGGTCATTGAAATAGGGGTTTTGCCTTCCAGCCGTAGTCAGGGTTCAAGAAGTAAGTTAGCCCTTAAAAGGGATAGGCGTTTGTTGTTTTCAAAATTTTGCTGAAGCAGTGAATACAGATGGTGACCCACGAGCGGTACTGATTCTGCAAGTAAAGGCTGCCACACTGCATAGGACTACCAGCTGTGAATGGAGTATATGCAGAAAAGTGTGAAAATTGATGCAAGACTGTGCTGAAGCAGGGGAATTTTCAGTAAACAAGTGCTGAGGGTAAAATTGCCCTACCGGGGGAAAAAGGAATTGCTGAGCTGTGTAAAAGGTATCCCAAAGCCAATTGCTGAGTGTTGAGTCGCCCTGCCGGGAACAAAATAAATATTCCACTGCAAAGAATATATTTTTTTTCTGCAAGTAAAGTCTGCCATAATACCCAAAGTTGAGACTGAAAATGACTGAACTCAAGCAGAAAACCAAATTTTTGCTGAAGCGGAGGGATTACACCTAGCAAGTAAATGGTGTAAAGCAAATAGAAGTTTTTACCTAGCAACTGCACATCCAGTATACCTAATGAGAGAATACGTGCACAGTACTGCTGATATTGTAAAACTTACCCAAGAAAAAGAAAAAGTCTACAGAGATGCCTGTGAGAGCTACGACCTCTACAAGCAAAATATGCCCACCTGTAGGACTACCACAATTGGGGGTTCTAGCAAATACAGTGGCAACAGCTGCAATACTGCCTCCTGAGGTCAGGAAGAAAATTACACCTGATATCCCCAAAATGGAGGACAAGATGCAGCGTTCCTGTAAGGAACCCTACCCCACGGAAGAGTGGCCCTTCCAGTCCAATAAAGAGGAAGACATCTCTTACGGGGAACCCGAACCGAGTCACACCCACAAAACACCCCAAGAATGGTGGGGGTGCCTGAACTCGGCACAAACCGAAAAGACCGCTCTCTATGATGACGAATATGATCAGCAGGAGACAGAGCGGGAGCAGCAGATCACCAAATATTTCTGTCAGCTAATGCAACTGCAAAAAAAGCATGGCGTATACAATGAAGCCGCTGAAGTATCAAATGAAGAAGGAGACCCCAGTATTCCTGATGGGACGGAGTCATCCAAAACAAAAAGGCGGAAAAAGAATAGCGGTTCTTCACTTACCGTGGAAGGAACAGACACGTCCGCAGATGCTGTGGAGAAAAAGGGGGACCGAGTTGCCCTGCAGCCTAGAGAAAATGGAGAATTCGTCCTGCGGATAACCGAATATCCAGAGGGCCCAAGGCAGAAGTCGTGTACCCCAAAGAAGTGTCTGTCCGGTGCCAACAGTGAGGAACCCTCAACCAACCATCCCAGGGAAGCGGAGCTGGAACCAGTGAGTGTCGATCCCTTGACCAGCCCTGAAGATGCTCTGAAAAATGCCAGGCATGACTGTGATATGCTCTGTGAACAATTGAAACAAAAGAAAGATGGTTACACAGAGCTACAGAAAAATAACGTGAAGCTACAGAAAGATGTGCTCACAATTTACTCTTTGGCCAGGACAGATTTGGACGATCTCAAGACTGAGCTAGATACTGCAAACGCTACTATTTCCGCCATGGATGGAAAGCAGAGCCAATCTGATAAAATGATGGCTAAGCTGAAGCGGAAGTATGAGGAGGCACAAAAACAGATGACAGTCTTTCAGCAAGAGGTTCACACTCTTCGCGTAGAGCTGAATGCCTCACAACAGGAGGTCAACAGTGTCCGGACAGAGGTGGACGTATCTCAGAAAGAGGTTCATACACTCCGCAGAGCACTGGATGCCTGACATCATGAGATCAACAGCTGCCGCACAGAACTGGAAGTCTCCAGAAAGGAACTTCACAGTCTCACTGAGGAGCTGGACATTTCAAAGGTGAACGAAAAATTGTGAACTAGAGCTTAAGTGTAAAACACAGTGTGATAATATAATAATGACTTCTAATAAAGGTTGGCTGCCCGGTGATACTGCCAGTACTAACAGAAAAACACAAAAATATAGAAAAAACCTGGCGCCAAATTGTCAGTGGAATGTCCTGTACTCCTCAAGGGATCCGCACACTTGCTCGACAGACCATGCAAAGACAGACTTGCATGGTCTGTCGAGCAAGTGTGCGGATCCCTTGAGGAGTACAGGACATTCCACTGACAATTTGGCGCCAGGTTTTCTCTATATTTTTGGACATTTCAAAGAAAACTATCCTCCATCTTAACTTAGATCTCAAAGTCTCTCAGAAGGAGCTTCAGAACCTAAACCTGGAGATGGAAGTCTCACGCCAGGAGACAGCCCGCCTCCAAGCAGATGTGCAAAAATGGAATGTGGACTGCAAGGAGGCCCTGAATAGTACAGAGACTGAAAAAGGAGAAAATTTAAGATTAAAAAAAGAAAATTCGGAGTTGACAAACCACGTCAATGGAAAGAATGAAAAGCTGCACAAGCTTGAAAAAATAAAGAAATGGTTGGAAGATGAAAAATTTGAAGCAGAGCATTGACTGCAGAACCAACTGCAAGGTCTGCGTACACACCTCAAGAATGTCGAGGAGAAGCCGCGTACTCTGCAGGAAGAAAATCTGCAGGCTGCTATGGAAATACAACTGCTGCAGGAACGTCTGATTACCCAGTGCGTCCTCGCAAAGCAGCAGGATAAACTGAAGGCTACCCTGACCATCACCAAAGCATCGCTAGAGGCTAAGCTTAGAGGCCAGGTGACTCGGTACAAGAGGGAGCGCAAAAAGGTCCAGAAACTGAGACGAGTATCTGCGGCCCAAGCGAAGAAGTTCACAGTGCTCCACAAAATAAAGAATGATAGGTAGAAGCAAGCTCAGAGAAAGCACAGGGAAGAAATAAAGACCATGAAAGGAGAATGGCAGGAAACCCTCAAGAAACAGAGTGAGACTCTGCAGCCCAGTAACTTACAGATGCCTCCAATACGGGAAAAGGTATTGGCTCTGCCCAAGCATCGGTATCCCACAGTACTAGGGCCCGTGAGGACAAGGGTACAGTGAGAGCTGGGGACACCACTCACCTTCAAAACAAGATTACGAAGTTTGAGCCACCTAAGAAAGCACTAGCCAAACCTGCAGCCGCCAACAGGCAACAAACAGAGGTAGGAGTGCAGAATCAAAGCCAGAAGAATCCTTAGCTGAGGAAGCTGAAAAGATAGGACATTCTCTGGAAATGGAGCTGGAATCGCAACACGATCCCAAAGAAGCTGAACTGGCGACTACATTGAATGGGAAAAGTACAGGAAAACAGCTTCAAGAACTGAGGGCTCAAGTGGCTGTTCTTGGGCGCTCTTGTGATACCAGGAAATGGACATTTGGTGCTAAAGTGGAGCACATGGGAAGGATGGCGAGAGAGAGCGATTTGCATAGGCGCTCTGCGACTGTCGCCATACAGTCTGCCTACAAAAAGAGGAGTGCCCGATACAGGGGAAAGCTCAAGACCATGTGGTCAGTAGAAAGACTGTACATGGAAAAGTTCTCCTGAGGACTGCTGATCTCAAGCACCTTCTGGAGGAGACACTACTAAACTGGAGGAAGGGCTCCAATCCCAGCAGGACTGAGGGTTCTCCTAATAAGACTTCTAAACCTGGATGCTGATTATCCTGAGAAAAGGCTGCAACCCAGCAAACAGATAAGACTTTATTTTCCAATGACTGTTTGTGAGGGGATTTGGCCTGGGAGTAAAGGGGTTACACCCCATTTGGCCACCCTCTACTCTCACCTGGGAAGCAAGGGGTTAACTGGACTGGGGTCCAGTAATGTGTTTTTGCCTTGCTTCAGCCATCCAACTGTTTATTCCCCTGTATAAATGTATTGTTTCTGTGCCAGTGTCTGCACCACACACACACTGGGGCTTAAGGGGTTAATGAGCTGCAGTTTAGGAAAATACAAATATGTGGTGTCTTTTCAGAAATATCTGGGCTTCAACAGGCTTGATTGAAGTTGGGTGTGAAAAGTACAGAGGGGGTTTGGTGTATGTTAACACATCTTGCTGGTAGAGACAGCTAGGCCCATGTCTGGGGCATTGGGTGTGAAATCTAGCACCTGTGACAAATGTTCTCTACACAGGAGTCCCTGCTTCAAAGGATTTATTGACCAGGGGTTATGGGGGTCAAGGGTGCGGTTACCCAAGGAGATATCAGAATGAGTGACCTTATTAAATATAAGAATACCATGAGATGTCCTTGGCTGAACGTGCTAAAAATTACATATGTGTAACCGGGGGACCGAGCCGCAAATAACAATTACAGACACATGATGTCTAGCAGGTCCTAAGAGACAGATATTAATATCTCTCTTCATTTTAGTATTACACGGTAATATTTAGTCTCATTGGGAGCGTCATGCGTGCCGGAATGTATTAATATGTCTCGCGTGCCAGTAAGTACAACTGAACTGAAGTTATGAAGTTATTTAGATAGGAAAAGCAGTTTTTAAACGTCCTTGGGTGGGAGGAGTTTTACTCTGAGGAAAACTGTCAACCTCACCACTGATTTATGAGAGGGGCTGGGTTTAGGTTGTGTTCAATGGGAAAGAATTGTATAAGAACCAGGCTCAGCCTATGGCTATTGTCCTTCATGTCTTTCGTGTCTTTTGTGATTTTCAAGATTGCTGTATGAACTGCTAGTCACGATTTCTGACTATTTCATCATTCCCAACTTTAAGTAAGTGTCATATTTTGTCTGTTATTTGTATAATCTCGTGTGTTCACCTATTTCAAGGAATAAATTATATTTTATCATATCTAAGTCTCGTTCACTTCAACCCAGCTATATTTGGTGTGTACAGTATTATTAATAGCCTGTCTCAAAGCTACAGTCACACTGTTGTCTATATATTTAAATCTATATGACTTGGGCTGATGAATAGCTTGGGTAGCCACCCATTTAAAAAGGGCTGGAATATAAGGATACATATATGCCGAAGTGGAGCAGGTTTTGTTTGGCTCACTATTTCTCTTATGTGGTTTTTTTCTGTGTTTAAAGCGACAGGAACAATAAAGCCTTATTTTAATTTCACCTTAAAATAGTCTCCATTGCATACCTCTGCACATGTCCTCCTACATATGGTGTCAGAATTGGGACTGAGGTGGGCCTTGAAGTTAAAAGGGGCCCCGGAGATTGCCTGTGAATTTTTTTTGTGCTTTTTGCCTACAAACAGCCTGAGCAACATAAACAAAGGATCTCATGCAGCAGAGACCAGAGTTAAAGGGATACACACCCAGGCTGGAAATCTACACATGCACTGAAAACCACAAAACCACAGATGGACTCTTTTCCCTGATTCCAAGAGGAGAGAGAGACGGTGCTGAAGCAGGTAAACCTTATTTGCCTATCACAAATAAAGTGTAATATGGTCATTGAAATAGGGGTTTTGCCTTCCAGCCGTAGTCAGGGTTCAAGAAGTAAGTTAGCCCTTAAAAGGGATAGGCGTTTGTTGTTTTCAAAATTTTGCTGAAGCAGTGAATACAGATGGTGACCCACGAGCGGTACTGATTCTGCAAGTAAAGGCTGCCACACTGCATAGGACTACCAGCTGTGAATGGAGTATATGCAGAAAAGTGTGAAAATTGATGCAAGACTGTGCTGAAGCAGGGGAATTTTCAGTAAACAAGTGCTGAGGGTAAAATTGCCCTACCGGGGGAAAAAGGAATTGCTGAGCTGTGTAAAAGGTATCCCAAAGCCAATTGCTGAGTGTTGAGTCGCCCTGCCGGGAACAAAATAAATATTCCACTGCAAAGAATATATTTTTTTTCTGCAAGTAAAGTCTGCCATAATACCCAAAGTTGAGACTGAAAATGACTGAACTCAAGCAGAAAACCAAATTTTTGCTGAAGCGGAGGGATTACACCTAGCAAGTAAATGGTGTAAAGCAAATAGAAGTTTTTACCTAGCAACTGCACATCCAGTATACCTAATGAGAGAATACGTGCACAGTACTGCTGATATTGTAAAACTTACCCAAGAAAAAGAAAAAGTCTACAGAGATGCCTGTGAGAGCTACGACCTCTACAAGCAAAATATGCCCACCTGTAGGACTACCACAATTGGGGGTTCTAGCAAATACAGTGGCAACAGCTGCAATACTGCCTCCTGAGGTCAGGAAGAAAATTACACCTGATATCCCCAAAATGGAGGACAAGATGCAGCGTTCCTGTAAGGAACCCTACCCCACGGAAGAGTGGCCCTTCCAGTCCAATAAAGAGGAAGACATCTCTTACGGGGAACCCGAACCGAGTCACACCCACAAAACACCCCAAGAATGGTGGGGGTGCCTGAACTCGGCACAAACCGAAAAGACCGCTCTCTATGATGACGAATATGATCAGCAGGAGACAGAGCGGGAGCAGCAGATCACCAAATATTTCTGTCAGCTAATGCAACTGCAAAAAAAGCCTGGCGTATACAATGAAGCCGCTGAAGTATCAAATGAAGAAGGAGACCCCAGTATTCCTGATGGGACGGAGTCATCCAAAACAAAAAGGCGGAAAAAGAATAGCGGTTCTTCACTTACCGTGGAAGGAACAGACACGTCCGCAGATGCTGTGGAGAAAAAGGGGGACCGAGTTGCCCTGCAGCCTAGAGAAAATGGAGAATTCGTCCTGCGGACAACCGAATATCCAGAGGGCCCAAGGCAGAAGTCGTGTACCCCAAAGAAGTGTCTGTCCGGTGCCAACAGTGAGGAACCCTCAACCAACCATCCCAGGGAAGCGGAGCTGGAACCAGTGAGTGTCAATCCCTTGACCAGCCCTGAAGATGCTCTGAAAAATGCCAGGCATGACTGTGATATGCTCTGTGAACAATTGAAACAAAAGAAAGATGGTTACACAGAGCTACAGAAAAATAACGTGAAGCTACAGAAAAATGTGCTCACAATTTACTCTTTGGCCAGGACAGATTTGGACGATCTCAAGACTGAGCTAGATACTGCAAACGCTACTATTTCCGCCATGGATGGAAAGCAGAGCCAATCTGATAAAATGATGGCTAAGCTGAAGCGGAAGTATGAGGAGGCACAAAAACAGATGACAGTCTTTCAGCAAGAGGTTCACACTCTTCGCGTAGAGCTGAATGCCTCACAACAGGAGGTCAACAGTGTCCGGACAGAGGTGGACGTATCTCAGAAAGAGGTTCATACACTCCGCAGAGCACTGGATGCCTCACATCATGAGATCAACAGCTGCCGCACAGAACTGGAAGTCTCCAGAAAGGAACTTCACAGTCTCACTGAGGAGCTGGACATTTCAAAGGTGAACGAAAAATTGTGAACTAGCGCTTAAGTGTAAAACACAGTGTGATAATATAATAATGACTTCTAATAAAGGTTGGCTGCCCGGTGATACTGCCAGTACTAACAGAAAAACACAAAATTATAGAAAAAACCTGGCGCCAAATTGTCAGTGGAATGTCCTGTACTCCTCAAGGGATCCGCACACTTGCTCGACAGACCATGCAAAGACAGACTTGCATGGTCTGTCGAGCAAGTGTGCGGATCCCTTGAGGAGTACAGGACATTCCACTGACAATTTGGCGCCAGGTTTTCTCTATATTTTTGGACATTTCAAAGAAAACTATCCTCCATCTTAACTTAGATCTCAAAGTCTCTCAGAAGGAGCTTCAGAACCTAAACCTGGAGATGGAAGTCTCACGCCAGGAGACAGCCCGCCTCCAAGCAGATGTGCAAAAATGGAATGTGGACTGCAAGGAGGCCCTGAATAGTACAGAGACTGAAAAAGGAGAAAATTTAAGATTAAAAAAAGAAAATTCGGAGTTGACAAACCACGTCAATGGAAAGAATGAAAAGCTGCACAAGCTTGAAAAAATAAAGAAATGGTTGGAAGATGAAAAATTTGAAGCAGAGCATTGACTGCAGAACCAACTGCAAGGTCTGCGTACACACCTCAAGAATGTCGAGGAGAAGCCGCGTACTCTGCAGGAAGAAAATCTGCAGGCTGCTATGGAAATACAACTGCTGCAGGAACGTCTGATTACCCAGTGCGTCCTCGCAAAGCAGCAGGATAAACTGAAGGCTACCCTGACCATCACCAAAGCATCGCTAGAGGCTAAGCTTAGAGGCCAGGTGACTCGGTACAAGAGGGAGCGCAAAAAGGTCCAGAAACTGAGACGAGTATCTGCGGCCCAAGCGAAGAAGTTCACAGTGCTCCACAAAATAAAGAATGATAGGTAGAAGCAAGCTCAGAGAAAGCACAGGGAAGAAATAAAGACCATGAAAGGAGAATGGCAGGAAACCCTCAAGAAACAGAGTGAGACTCTGCAGCCCAGTAACTTACAGATGCCTCCAATACGGGAAAAGGTATTGGCTCTGCCCAAGCATCGGTATCCCACAGTACTAGGGCCCGTGAGGACAAGGGTACAGTGAGAGCTGGGGACACCACTCACCTTCAAAACAAGATTACGAAGTTTGAGCCACCTAAGAAAGCACTAGCCAAACCTGCAGCCGCCAACAGGCAACAAACAGAGGTAGGAGTGCAGAATCAAAGCCAGAAGAATCCTTAGCTGAGGAAGCTGAAAAGATAGGACATTCTCTGGAAATGGAGCTGGAATCGCAACACGATCCCAAAGAAGCTGAACTGGCGACTACATTGAATGGGAAAAGTACAGGAAAACAGCTTCAAGAACTGAGGGCTCAAGTGGCTGTTCTTGGGCGCTCTTGTGATACCAGGAAATGGTGCTAAAGTGGAGCACATGGGAAGGATGGCGAGAGAGAGCGATTTGCATAGGCGCTCTGCGACTGTCGCCATACAGTCTGCCTACAAAAAGAGGAGTGCCCGATACAGGGGAAAGCTCAAGACCATGTGGTCAGTAGAAAGACTGTACATGGAAAAGTTCTCCTGAGGACTGCTGATCTCAAGCACCTTCTGGAGGAGACACTACTAAACTGGAGGAAGGGCTCCAATCCCAGCAGGACTGAGGGTTCTCCTCCATCCACTCTCATTCAAGTCACAGAGATATCTCGAATGAGAGTGGAAGGATGGGCTTTGGCCGTGGCAAGCCTGGGCTTCCCACAAACAGGGGAGGTATGTAACAGGGGACTTACCCTGTTCAGAAAACTTGCCTCTAATCCAGCACTATGCTGGTTAATTGACCAGCACCTGGCTGATTAGAGGTGTGTGAAAAAGCCTGCCTCTGAGACAGGAAGTGAGACTCCTTAGCTCACATGTGTGCTGAACTAGGAAACAGAGCAGAGGTTCCTGAGTCTCCCAGGTGAGACTGACCGAGAGAACACAGATGTCTGGAGCTGACAAATAAGACTTCTAAACCTGGATGCTGATTATCCGGAGAAAAGGCTGCAACCCAGCAACCTACCTTATCTACAGTAAATATCTGTTGGTTTTTTTTCCCTCTCTACACTGCTTTAGCCATTGAATCCTTTGTATATCAGTATTGCTTGACCTGAAGAAGAGAGGAGAACTCTCGAAAGCTTGTCCTATGACATAAATTGTTAGTTCAATAAAAAAGGTATCACCTAATACTGAAGAACTCATTTATTCTGCAGTATATATATATATATATATATATACAGTGTTCGACAAACCTATACATTTGCTCGCCCCGGGCGAGTGGATTTAACCCCCGGGCGAGTAAATATTGGCCCAAGCAGCACACGTTTGGTACTAGGTGGCGAGTAGATTTTTTTGTGTGGCGAGTAGATTTTTTGGTGATTTGTCAACCACTGTGTAATATATATATATATATATATATATATATATATATATATATATATAACTTGGGCTGATGAATAGCTTGGGTAGCCACTCAGTTAAAAAGGGCTGGAATATAAGGATACATATATGCCAAATTTGGCTCACTATTTCTCTTATGTGTTTTTTTCTGTGTTTAAAGCGACAGGCACAATAAAACCTTATTTTAATTTCACCTTAAAACAGTCTCCATTGCGTACCTCTGCACATGTCCTCCTACGCAGGGATATCCTTAAAACCTGACCTGTTGGTGGCCCTTGAGGACTGGAGTTGGCCGCCCCTGGTCTAAACACACACGTACGCTTATGTGATATAATCTTACTGCCCCTCCCTCCCACATTGTGCTATGCTGTGGTATATATTGGCGCTGCACAGGATTGATGATGCATATACCTCTGTCAGATGTTGCTTTGCCGTGAAATCATTTATAATTATGGGTATCACAGCGGCCAGGTCCGCAAAGCTCCGTTACATTAGGGAGCATAACGTGATGTTACCTAGAACTGAACCGGACATTACCGTATGTTCTGGGGTTTAACATGACATTACCATTATGGTGGGTAACAAAAGTGAGAAAAACCCTCTGCCGTACAGTGTACAGCAGATAAAACCTCACGTGTGAGTGCATTCACATCGCACACATCATCAAAACAAGCTCTGGAGATTACCCTACGCGTTTCGTTCACATGCGCACACTTCTTCAGGGGATATGCATGGGCACGAAACACTTAGGGTAATCTTCAGAGCTTGTTTTGACGATATTGACGAGATCAGCGCGTCAGAAGTGGATCGGAAGTAGGAAGTACCTTCCTCCCTAAGGCCCGCCTCCCAGTGACGGAACATCCGCCCGAGGAACGCAAAGAAACGCAGGAGCACGTTACATGACAGCTCCAGTGTGACCGGAGGAGGACTGTGTATCTATAGCGGCCGTTATCCATTGCCTGAATACATCATCTAGTCTGTGAGTAGGGTTACGGTTTTAACATACCGGACCAGTGATCTTCTTGTCAACCGCGTATCATCAATTTTATTGTTTTATCTCTTATATTAAATTAGCTTTTTTATATTTTCAGCCTTGTCACTGTTTGTCATATGTTTGTTTTGTTTGTTGAGTGTCACTCTATAGGTGTGTCAGTCAATGTTTTGTGTTCCTAGACAGTGGTAGCCATAATCTATTGCTGGCATTGTTGCACTGTATTTCTCTCTTTGTTTTCTTTCATATCACGCAACACACAGAGGAATCTGTATCTGGTCAAGGAATTGAAGGGACTTCTCTTTGGACATTTCTCCCAATTCGCATTGAATTTCCAGGACATTCACTGTTATTGGACTTGTAAGGCGTTGTTTTTTTTCTTTTATTATTTCTCTATATGGGGTTTATTTACAGGGTTAAATAATACACAAACAGGCCCACCGTCCCTTTAAGTCAAAACAGATCATAAAATAAATGCCTACTCCTCTTAGGAGACTAATTACACATGCAGCTTCAGCCCTTACTAACTGGATGGACAGCTAAACTAGTTACCACCCCAAAACAGGCACTATTATAGCTAAACATATACAGTCTCTGCACACAGCAATATAGTGTTCTCTTATCTGTTATATCGGGAGAGGACCGGTCTCTAAGATCAATCATCCCAGTAACTCCATACTGACGCACAGAACCCTGGAGTCTCTATACCTCTTGTATACTACACACGGACATTCATACAAACTTCTCAAAGTGTGATAGACATTTTATTGTTCCAATATTCAACTTACAGCTAGAATATATTGATGTTGTGTGGTATTATGTGCTATTTTTAAGTGCTTTATTATGATTTTCTCTCTCTGTATTTCTCCTTTTTGTGTTTTTATATCGTCCATTGGTAATTTGGGGATACAATAAATTCTATTGTTATACGTACTATCACACACGGATATAATTGGAGCAAGTACATCTTTGTTTTGTGTTTACATAAATGTGATTTTCTTTGGATTGGACGCCGATAAGAAGCAGCCATTAGTTCCTGGGCCTTCCCACCTAGCTACACCCCTCACCATTCATTCATGAGTCCTCCCACCTAGCTACACCCCTCACCATTCATTTCTGAGCCCCCCCACCTAGCTACTCCCCCTCATCAATTCATTCCTGATCCTGAGCCCCCCCACCTAGCTACTCCCCATCACCATTCATTCCTGAGCCCCCCCCCCACCTAGCTACTCCCCCTCACCATTCATTCCTGAGCCTTCCCACCTAGCTACACCCCTCACCATTCATTCCTGATCCTGAGCCCCCCCACCTAGCTACACCCCTCACCATTCATTCCTGAGCCCCCCCCCACCTAGCTACTCCCCCTCACCATTCATTCCTGAGCCCCCCCCCCACCTAGCTACTCCCCCTCGCCATTCATTCCTGATCCTGAGCCCCCCCACCTAGCTACACCCCTCACCATTCATTCCTGAGCCTTCCCACCTAGCTTCACCCCTCACCATTAATTCCTGAGCCTTCCCACCTAGCTACACCCCTCACCATTCATTCATGAGTCCTCCCACCTAGCTACACCCCTTACCATTCATTCCTGAGCTATCCCACCTAGCTACACCCCTTACCATTCATTCCTGAGCTGTCCCACCTAGCTACAACCCCTCACCATTCATTACTGAGCCCCCCCCCCCACCTAGCTACACCCCTCACCATTCATTCCAGAGCCTTCCCACCTAGCTACACCCCCTCACCATTCATTCCTGAGACTTCCCACCTAGCTACACCCCTCACCATTCAATCCTGAGCCTTCCCACCTAGCTACAACCCCTCACCATTCATTCCTGAGCCCCCCCCCCCACCTAGCTACACCCCTCACCATTCATTCCTGAGCCCCCCACCTAGCTACTCCCCCTCACCATTCATTCCTGAGACTTCCCACCTAGCTACTCCCCCTCACCATTCAATCCTGAGCTTTCCCATCTAGCTACACCCCTCACCATTCATTCCTGATCCTGAGCCCCCCCCCCACCTAGCTACACCACTCACCATTCATTCCTGAGCCCTCCCACCTAGCTACACCCCCCTCACCATTAATTCCTGAGCCCTCCCACCCAGCTACACCCCCTCACCATTCATTCATCCTTGTTATCACATTGGATGGTATATATTGATTCACGTTAGGACCAGGTGGTCCCAGTACATAGGTTTATTAGTAGCAATTAGTTTACACCCACTGTATATTTATTTATTGATGGTTAAGGTCACATCGATTCATTTTCATAATTTCCACACTTTTGGTATATTTCACTAGGCAATATTGTAGGTTTGTTTTTTGTGTGTATTTATATATACACATACACACTTTCCCAGCACGCTCAAACTGCAACACCCACCACATCATTATATATATATATATATATATACACACATGTAGAGTTATCAGTACCATGTTAGCCGAGCTTCAATAATCAAAAAGTAAATAGATGATACCGTTCTGTGGCTAACGAAATGCTTTTATTTGTGCGAGCTTTCGAGATACACTGATCTCTTCTTCCGGCGATGTTACAATTGTAACATCGCAGGAAGAAGAGATCAGTGTATCTCGAAAGCTCGCACAAATAAAAGCATTCGTTAGCCACAGAACGGTATCATCTATTTATTTTTTGATTTTATATATATATATATATAAATATATATATATATATATATATAAAAACAAGAATTGTAGCGCCAAAGTATTAATAATAATAACCTTAATAGTGACTAAAGTGATAAAGTAATAAAGTGAACTAAACTGTGTAATATATGCGAGGTGTAACTATTTCTAAAGAACACATTAAATATTAACAAAAATGCATAACACAGTAAACTTCACAAAATTAAAAAAATGTGAAAGTGCAAAAAATGTAAAGAAAAGGTAAAGAGTCCAACCTGTCCTTTTAAATCAATCCATGAATTTTTTTTGATAATTGGTGCTGGTGTGGGGGTCTCCGGCTGCTCTCAAGTAGGATGAACCACATCCAAGAATACCTAGAAAAGAGAAAGAAGAGAGAGCGCACGCCCCATAGCGTAATATTGTTGATTTAATGTTAAAAGGGAAGGGAAGGGGGGGGGGGGGAAGAAATGCACTCACAAGAGTAAAATTCAAATAAAACAATGTGTGAATAAATCACCACCATCCGGTCTCTGCACTGCAAACGTCCGCAAGTATTAGCTCCCTCAGGGCTGCGTGAAGATGGTGCTGTTTCACAGGAGGCCAGAGGTGTATTTCGCCGACTAAGAATCAGTCCGGTGTGGTCTCGTAGATCTCTTTATTCCCTTCATTGTTTTATTGCGCCAGTTATTATTTAAATGAATTCTTTATGGGACTCTCAGTCTTCGTTAGAACCTCACAGGTTAATATACTCTACTTCAATTACGGGTTGCCAAGCAACCAACTGGCTATAAATATCAGGAGCTTTGTCCATCCAGTATCAGCCCTTTGAGAAAGTCGCGCTCTGGTGACGAAACGCGTCAGGGATTCCAATTGCGCAATTACGTCATTGCGACGCTGCGCACGCGCACGAGGCAGCATTGAAGCGCGAGATCTATACTGCGGCCATTCAAGTGGGAGAGGCGATCTACGGGATCACACGGATTGATTCTTAGTCGGCGAAATACACCTCTGGCCTCCTGTGAAACAGCACCATCAGCACCATCTTCACGCAGCCCTGAGGGAGCTAATACTTGCGGACGTTTGCAGTGCAGAGACCGGATGGTGGTGATTTATTCACACATTGTTTTATTTGAATTTTACTCTTGTGAGTGCATTTCTTTCCCCCCCCCTCCCCCTTCCCTTTTAACATTAAATCAACAATATTACGCTATGGGGCGTGCGCTCTCTCTTCTTTCTCTTTTCTATATGTGTGTATGTGTATGTGTATATACTGAGTTAAGTTATGGTGAGTAAAAAATGTGACAAAAACCCTCCACGGCAAAGCATATAGCACATGGAAATACAACTGTATGCTCATCTGCATGTCTTAGGCAGGTCTGCAACCCCGCCTTTCCCTATTATCACCCAGCACACAGCACTTCCACTGCAGGAAGGGATTCTGGGAAATGACATGCAAATGAGCACACAGTGCCACTTTTTGCTTCAAAAACCATTTTTAACACTTTTTCTTTTCTTAGCATATATATATAAATAGATGATACCGTTCTGTGGCTAACGAAATGCTTTTATTTGTGCGAGCTCTTGAGATACACTGATCTCTTCTTCCGGCGATGTTACAATGAATGAAGCAAAAGGTATACTTAAAAACAGTGTCTCTTGGAATGTTATCTGTGCTGTTCCTTCCCCCGGTGTGGATGTGTTTTATGGCTAGAGGTGTCAAAAGGTTACTGTGAAAGCAAGTGAAGAAAGAGTGTGTATGTGTATCAGTGTGAATAAAAATGAATGGAGAGCCCACAGTATATACAGTGCTCGGCTCGGCTAACACGGTACTGATACCTCTACATATATATATATATATATATATATGTAGAGGTATCAGTACCGTGTTAGCCGAGCTTCAATAATCAAAAAATAAATAGATGATACCGTTCTGTGGCTAACGAAATGCTTTTATTTGTGCGAGCTTTCGAGATACACTGATCTCTTCTTCCGGCGATGTTACAATGAATGAAGCAAGGATAACTTAAAAACAGTGTCTCTTGGAATGTTGATCTGTGTGTTTGGAGTGGTGCTCAAAAAGTGCTGGGACTGTATTTAAAGGAAGGGAGCATGAACTGGGTAATCCACAAATAAATGATTAGTACTGAGCCTTAGGAGGGCATAAGGTACCCTGAAGGTTGGGGTGGGTTGCCCAAAGACAGCCCCCCCCCTTCCTCATTGGGTTAGCCCCAGATATAGTACTCACTGTAGTTTTCTTCTTCCTTCCCCAGTCTCCCTTCCAGAGCGTGCAGCTGTAGTAGAATATGTATCCAAAGCCAGGGTGTGCAGCGCACAGCAGTAATGAAAGAGCAGGTCTTGCAAAAAATGAGTCCTTTATTGACAATTCATAGTGATGTGGGACAGCAGCAAACCTTCAACGCGTTTCGTTCAAAGGAACTTTATCAAGAAGTGCTGTGTGAGCTAAAACAAACAATTTAAATACAGCTGACTTGCCTGATTTCGCGCCAAATGGTGACGTCATTACATGTCTCTAACCAGTGAAAATCATGATCTTCGCGCATGCGCGCGACGCCAGAGTACTGAGAACTCCCTGCTCATACCAGCCGAGCTGGACGTCTCAACCAATGGAATACCTGATCTCCGCGCATGCGCGCGGCGCCAGAGTGCTAGGGATTCCCTGCTTATATCAGCCGTGCTCATTCACTGGATGTACGCCCCTCCGGAATGTTATCTGTGCTTGTCCTTCCCCCGGTGTGGATGTGTTTTATGGCTAGAGGTGTCAAAGGGTAACTGAAAGCAAGTGAAGAAAGAGTGTGTATGTGTATCAGTGTGAATAAAAATGAATGGAGACCCCACAGTATAAACAGTGCTCTACACAAGGTGTGTGTGGAGTGAGAGGGATATAAATGGTGTGGGTGGGTGTGGAAATGTGATATATATATATATATCCATGAACCTGCAACTAACTGAAAAAATAACACAAAATTGCTTAAATCATTAATAATATAACATATAATGCTGGCAAAATAAAGAAATGACAGCTAAATGACGGTGCTGGGGACAATAATATGAATGCTAAGAAAAGAAAAAGTGTCCCACTAAAAGCACTCAAGCAGAGTAATAATAAAGAATTGTTTATTCAAGGACATGAATTATACAAAATTTAAAACAGTCCCTAAGGGATCCCTACAGCTGAAGAAAATACATAACATAGAAAAGCAATACTGAAATAATGAATCTAAATGTAATAGACGAAATATTGCTACCCAGGAGAGGTTGTAAACTCCTAGAGTGTATGTAAAGACCGGCCGGTGAAACTGAAAAAGCTGTGTGCTGTGAACTAAATGTCTGCTAAGTATGTTGAGTGTCAATCCAGTACCACCTAGGTCACCAATAATGGAAGGTTAACATGCATGAAATGACCACTGTTGAAATAAATAAGCACTGTATATACTTGCAGATCACCATGAAAAGTAAGCCCTTGTTATAAGATCCTAAGGTAGCATGAATGGCAAAAAGTAATGGCAGCAAAAGTCCACAGCAGATTGAAGGTATCCTTGAGGAGTGCAAACAAACAACAGCCCCGACGCAGCGTTTCGCACCCTTTGCTTTCTCTGGGGGCTTAATGTGGTAGCGTCCAATGAGGGTTAAATGGACGCAAACAATTTGCGTAATCCAATGGGGTTGCGAGCAGAAGGTGTAAACAGCTGATTCAAGAACTACAATTTATCCTTGCATAATGAAACAATGGTATAACAAGCACATCACGTAAGCGTTACCACTATTGGTTGATATCGGGCATTCGATTTATTTCAACAGTGGTCATTTCATGCATTTTTACCTTCCATTATTGGTGACCTTCAGTAGGTGGTACTGGATTGACACTCAACATACTTAGCAGCCATTTAGTTCACAGCACACAGCTTTTTCAATTTCACCGGCCAGTCTTTACATACACTCTAGGTAGGAGTTTACAACCTCTCCTAGGTAGCAATATTTCGTCTATTACATTTAGATTCATTATTTCCTTATTGCTTTTCTATGTTATGTATTTGCTTCAGCTGTAGGGATCCCTTGGGGACTGTTTTAAATTTTGTATTTTTGTGTAATTCATGTCCTTGAATAAACAATTCTTTATTATTACTCTGCTTGAGTGCTTTTAGTGGGACACTTTTTCTTTTCTTAGTATATATATATATATATATATGGGTGTGGAAATGTGAGAGTTTGTAGCATAACTAAAAGTGTGTTTGGATACTTAGTGGTCCCTATTGGTGTATAGGGATGGAAAAACAAGGAGTATTAGTATGTGTGAGAGACTAAGTATCCACACACACTTTTAGTTGTGCTACAAACTCTCACATTTCCACACCCACCCACACCATTTATATCCACTCCCACTCCACACACACCTTGTGTCAAGCACTGTATATACTGTGGGCTCTCCATTCATTTTTATTCACACTGATACACATACACACTCTTTCTTCACTTGCTTTCACAGTAACCTTTTGACACCTCTAGCCATAAAACACATCCACACCGGGGGAAGGAACAGCACAGATAACATTCCAAGAGACACTGTTTTTAAGTATACCTTTTGCTTCATTCATTGTAACATCGCCGGAAGAAGAGATCAGTGTATCTCGAAAGCTCGCACAAATAAAAGCATTTCGTTAGCCACAGAACGGTATCATCTATTTATTTTTTGATTATATATATATATATATATATATATATATATATATATATATATATATATATATATATACAAATATAGCTGTATGCTCATCTGCATGTCTTAGGCAGGTCTGCAACCCCGCCTTTCCCCATTATCACCCAGCATACAGCACTTCCACTGCAGCAAGGGATTCTGGGAAATGACATGCAAATGAGCACACAGTGTCACTTTTTGCCTCAATAACCATTTTTAACATGGCTCCCTATAGGCTTAAGCTTGCTGCATGGTCACAGCTTTGAGCACAGCCAGGGTTAAGGTGCATACCCAGAAAACCACCCACAGACAGCTGTTTCGACCTTGATGGGTCTCATCAGTGTGGGGTTGATTTTACTGGGAATGCAAGAGAGGCTATGGGATAGGCTAAACCATAATACTGAGTTAAGTTATGGTGAGTAAAAAAAGTGACAAAAACCCTCCACAGGAAAGCAAATATGCAAATATAGCTGTATGCTCATCTGCATGTCTTAGGCAGGTCTGCAACCCCGCCTTTCCCCATTATCACCCAGCATACAGCACTTCCACTGCAGCAAGGGATTCTGGGAAATGACATGCAAATGAGCACACAGTGTCACTTTTTGCCTCAATAACCATTTTTAACATGGCTCCCTATAGGCTTAAGCTTGCTGCATGGTCACAGCTTTGAGCACAGCCAGGGTTAAGGTGCATACCCAGAAAACCACCCACAGACAGCTGTTTTGACCTTGATGGGTCTCATCAGTGTGGGGTTGATTTTACTGGGAATGCAAGAGAGGCTATGGGATAGGCTAAACCATAATACTGAGTTAAGTTATGGTGAGTAAAAAAGTGACAAAAACCCTCCACAGGAAAGCAAATATGCAAATATAGCTGTATGCTCATCTGCATGTCTTAGGCAGGTCTGCAACCCCGCCTTTCCCCATTATCACCCATCATACAGCACTTCCACTGCAGCAAGGGATTCTGGGGAATGACATGCAAATGAGCACACAGTGTGTATATATATATATCTTATCTTATACTATATTAGTGAAAGCACTGTATGTTTGCCTGCATGCATGCATGCATGCCTGCCTGGATGTCCGGTGTCCCTAGGGGAAATCTCATTGGTCCCTTGGCCCGCCCGCCCCCGCACACCTCTCATTGGCCTGAGGCGGAGTGACGGGCCAAAGGACACACAGGGACACACACACACAGGGACACACACACACAGGGACACACACACACACAGGGACACACACACAGGGACACAAACACACACAGGGACACACACACACACACACACACAGGGGGACACACACACACACAGGGACACAGGGACACACACACACACAGTGACAGACACACACACACACACACACACACACACACACACACACACACACACACACACACGTGTGTAGGGGGGGTGTTACCTACATTAGCGGAGCTCACAGTGTTAGCAGCACCCGCGCGCACCTCCTCCTCTCCCCGTGTCTCCCGCGCTTTCACCCCGCCCCCCCCCTCTCCCGGCGCCGCTACAGTCAGCGGGACACACACACTATTATTACCCCTTCAGCGCCCCCCCCCCCACCCAGTGTCAGCGGCCGTGCGAGACCCCCCTCTATATCTCCCACCTCTCCCCCCCCCCCCCCCACACATATACATGCCCCCCCCCTCCCCGGCGCTACAACTCACCCCTCCCCGGCGGGGGAACAGCCAGTGGCCAGGCAGGCTGCCTCGCGGCGCCGAGTGCCCAAGATGGCGGCGCCCGGGACACAGCGGGGGAGCGGCCACAACACGCTGCCTCCCGCCTCAGATCCACGTGGGACCTGCCGGATGGGTGAGTGAGCGGCCTTCACCCCCTTCACCCTCTCCTCCACCCCCCCTTCACCTCCCCTCCACCCCCCCTCCCCTCCAGTGTCAGTGTCTCCCCGATACCCCCCCCCCCCCCCGGCGCCACTACAGTCAGCGGGGGAGCGAGTGAGTGCCCGGGACACAGCGGGGGAGCGGCCACAACACGCTGCCTCCCGCCTCAGATCCACGTGGGACCTGCCGGACGGGTGAGTGAGCGGCCTTCACCTCCCCTCACCCACCCCTCACCCCCGATCACCTCACCTCCCCTCACTCCACTTCTCCCTTCCACCCCCCTTCACCTCCCCATTTATCTCCCCCCCCTCCACACCTCCCCTCCACCCCCCCCCCCATCACCCCCCT